>NW_007726242.1:177689-190295 GCF_000696425.1 Galeopterus variegatus
CTTTTGTCTTTTTCCGTGTCCGGCAACAGATCGCAACCCTCAGTGTTGCCCCCGTACCGGACCGGGGACCGGCAACGGGATCGCAACCCTCGGTGTTGCCCCCGCGCCTCGCTCAGCCAGTGAGCGGGAACCGGTCTGTATGTGAGATCCGAACCCTCGGGCGGGAGCGCCGCTGCGCTTCCCAAGCGGCGCACTATCCAGTGCGCCACTGGGCCGGCCCTAAAACAATGATTTCTTGAGTACCACTACCTATACTCCTTGCAGGCCCTATCCCATTTCACATACTGTCTTGTGAAAATTATACTTGAATCCTTTCAAAGGCACCTTGCCTAACTTCCTGACTTTCCAAGTGGTTTATGAACCTCCTGTCTTTTCCATGGGCCCGTTTAAAAGCAGCAAAATCTTCTTACTCCTTTTGGGACCCTTCTCTCCGTTCTGGTTTTCAGTGTGAGGAGCACAGCAGACTATAATGAGACTGCAGGTAAGACCTTGACATTTAGGAGAGTGAATTATTTCTTATACTGGCTAACGTGTATGCCTTTACATATAGAAACCATATATCTATAGACTGATAGGATAGGGTTGTCCTGTACTTAAGGAATAAAAACAGACCATGTTGAGGAAGTCAAGAGTTTGAAAGTTAAGTGGTAAAAGAGAAGTCCATGAATATGGGTTGGATACCACGACAGAGATCATTAGTTGTTTCCAAGTACCCATTCTCTCTCTCTCTCTCTCTCTCTTTTTTTTTTTTTTTTTTTTTTAGTAATAAAGTCCTTATTTTATTTAAGGCGGCAATGTGAAAAGAATATATTCCCTAGTCTCACTTGCAGTTAGGTGTGACCACGTGATGTGATTCTAGAAGTTTTGCTTGGAAGTGCTTAAAGAGAGCTGACCCAGCTGGGACAGTGGCCTTTTGCCCTTCTGCTTTTCTTCCTTCTTCTAGTCTGGAACTTGGACTGACAGCTGGAGCTCCTGGAGTAATCTTGCATACGTGATGTGATTCTAGAAGTTTTGCTTGGAAGTGCTTAAAGAGAGCTGACCCAGCTGGGACGGTGGCCTTTTGCCCTTCTGCTTTTCTTCCTTCTTCTAGTCTGGAACTTGGACTGACAGCTGGAGCTCCTGGAGTAATCTTGCATCGTAAAGTGAGGTTGAAGATGGAAGTCATCAACTAAGAATGGGTGACAAGAATAGTGGTTTCATGGAGCCACCACACCAGTTCTGAATTGTCCATTTTAGGGCTTCTTTTCTGTGAGAGAATAAACCCTGGTGTGTTTAAGCAACTGCTACTTCAAATTTTTTGTTAAATGTAGCCAACTATAATCCTTTTGATACAGATGGTCACTTGGGAAGCTTTTAAAAATATCCCAGTGCCCAGGCTAAATCCCAGACTAATTAAATCAGAAACTCTAGGGATGGAACTCAAGCATCAGCAAATTTTTAAAGCTTCCCAGGTGATTCCCATGTGCAGCCCAGGTTGAGAATCACTGCTTTAGGCTGACAGGCCTCACATGTAGCATGTTCAAGAATCTCCTGCAGAATGCAGTGGTGCTTGTCAAAACTTCTAATATCCAGGCCTCGTGTCCCACAGGATTTGGTTCTTTAGGGCTAAAGGGCACCCCCAGGTGATTTGATACAGACAACCTAGGGATCACATTTGAAGAAACCCTGCTCTAGGCAATGAGGAATCTTTGCAAGTTTTAAAGCAAAGTAGTGACAAAATCAGAGGAGTGTTTTAGGAAGATTAGTCTGGATCTAGTGAATAAATTGAAGAGAAAAGGTGATAGATCGAAGGCAAGGAGACCAATTAGGAGGCACGATAGTTGATGACCTGAGAAGATACATTTCGGAACAAAGAGGGTGCCCACAGAAATAGGAAGTAAAGAAGAAAAACAATAGACACTGAAAAAGATAAAACACTATAGGATGTGGTAACTGATGGGATATAGGGTGAGGCGACTTCAAAATATTCTTAGTCGCTGAACAATAAACTAGGTGTTTGGCTTCTTCTGGGTTAGTATGTATTTCCCCCTTTTTCTCCAACTCATTTAAATTGGCGTAGATTATCAGTTTACATATGTATCTCCAGTTGCAAATGTTAAGTTGATTTTTGTTGACCTGATTGTATCTAAAGTCTCCCATTAGGTTGGAAACATTTACTCATTAAATCAGTTCTCTTTAAAGGCTCAGATGCTATCCTAACAAGAATTGATTTCACAAATAAGTTTAGTATTTATATGTATGTGTGTATATATCTATGTATGTAGTATGTATTTATGTATATATCTATGCATATAGGCAAGCAATTAAATGTTTTTCAGGAGGTTTTACTTTTTTTTAGTCATATCTTGTAAAGCAGAGGAAATAAACAGGCAGTATAGTTACTGCTCTGGAGCTGTGTTTTATATAACAGATATCTTTCTGGGATGAGACAACTAAGCTCTCAAGGGCTAAAGGTTTAAAGAATAGTTTTAAAAGATTATCTCAATGGAAAATGATTGTTTAACTATATAATATAAAGTCACCAAACAGAGTGATATTATGAAGATATTTTATCAAATAACCTAAATTAAACATAATTATGAGTAACTTTAAAATATACACTGCTTGCTGATTCATTGTAATAGTGAATCTATGTTTCAAAAACTGATCTGAGGACTTCAAGTCCTCTGTTATTTAAAAACAAACATATTGGTTTTAGAGTTATAAAACAGAGAAAAAAGTCAAATGTAATAGAAATGTCATAAAATGTAAACTAATCTCTCAATTCATACAAAAGTCTATATCAAGACACAATTTCTTTTAAGAATAGATTTTTAAAATACCAAGTAAACTGAATGAGCAAACAAGTTGCACATATCACTGAGCTTGCCACTCAAGTGCAAAGATGAATGAAACGCAGCCTTGCTCTCTTGCACTTCATAGTATAAAAAATAAAGTGTGAGGAATTTTCCAAAGTTCATTTTAGATTTAAAATTCTTTCTAATTGAAACATCTATTAAGAAAACTGCAACAAGGTGAAAGTCATTAGATCTATTCAAAATACAAAAAGTCTAAACTTCAGGCAATGGGAGAATACTTGTCTAGATTCCATATCACATTTAGTTTAGCTGCTAGTAACACTCTTAATTTGGTGTGAGTCAGTACCTTGTCACTTCCTCCAGAGTATGCTTATGGTCCTTAAGCAACATTATTAGCACCACTGAGGGACTAGCACCTGTTCAGTTCTCCCATGCACACCAGGGAAAGTAAATGCCCCATGTGTGGACTGTCAGACACTCTACCTCCTCTCCCAAATATTCTCTCCCACAATTGGATTTTTGTTCCACCTTTAGATACCAGTAAAATTAAATTGGTTAGAGCAAAATGCTTGTCATATTAGAGACTCAGTACCTTTGTGAACATATTCATTTCACACAGAAAACATTCTATTCCATGGCCACAAACTACACTCCTAATATAAGCTGTAATCTTGCAAATGATAAAACACTGGGCTCTAGGACATCTTTGTGTGAAAGTGTAGGGAGAATATGTAGATAGTCGCAGGCAAAACTCCACCTCTGCCGCCCACCTCCACTTGGGGGAAAACAAACCAAAGCATGCATTCTACTGCAGATGGGTCAAGGGAATTCATTACAGGTTGAATTGTGTCCCCCTGCCACCCCTGAAATTCATATATTGTAGTCTTAACCCTTATTTGGGACCTTGTTTGGGACTAGGGTCATTTCAGGTATAATTAATTAAATTAGGATGAGGTCATACTAGAGTAGGGTGAACCCCTAATCCAATATGACTTTTGTGAAAAGGGGAAATTCACAGAAGTGAAGTTGAAGGCAGAGATGCTTCAGCAAGCCGAGGAACACCAAAGATTACTCAGAAACCACTAGAAGCTAAGGGAGAGGCATGGAACAGCAAAGGCCTCAAGAGGAACCAACTCTGCAGACACCTTGGTCTTGGACTTCCAGCCTCCAGAACTGTGAGACAATAAATTTCTGTTGGTTTAGCCAACCAGTTTGTGGCACTTTGTTATGGCAGCCCAAGCACACTAATAGAGAATTGTTCTTCCATCATTATCTTTATGGAAGCATATTGTTTTGGTATAGACATAACTTGTCTTTCACGATTAGTGAGAGTTAAAAATTTTAAAGCAAAACATCTATAACAGGAAGGAAAATAAAGGACAGAGTGGGTGACCTGGCATAGCTGCCAACCACAGGTCTCTTTTACTAACAGCAGAGGCTGTCACTGCCCACCTAGGGCGTCCTCCATCATGTGGCTTAAAGAAAGCTGAGAGAGCCGCCCCCGTGGTCACCAGGCTGCATAGCTGCCAACCACAGGTCTCTTTTACTAACAGCAGAGGCTGTCACTGCCCACCTAGGGCATCCTCCATCATGTGGCTTAAAGAAAGCTGAGAGAGCCGCCCCCGTGGTCACCAGGCTGTTCTTCCGCACTCTACCACCCCACGTAATTGCTGCTGTCTCAGCCCAAGTGTTGAAAGGGACATTACTAAGCTGCAGTTCTCTATTCTCCCTCTCCTCCCACCTCCCGACTTCCCAGCAAGCACAACGAGGGTAGGAACAAGAAACCGGCTAGAAGCAGGACTAGAAAAAACTACAGCAGAAAAATTAAGTAAAAATCAAACAAAACCAAAACAGGCCAAAAAAAAAAGAAACAACACGAAGAGATACGGCAGGAGAAAAGGAGAGAAACAAAGACCTGGCTGGTCAGAAAAATCATTGCTGGAGGCAAAAACCTGAAATCTGTGGCTATGGATCTCTAGAATATTCATTACATTGGTCCAGAAAGCCATTAGGAAATTACGATTCTTCCTGTGAATATTGTATGTTCAGATCCCAACAAATCATTTCTGGAATTCAATCATCAAACTTCCTGCATGGTGCTTGTATTTTTATAGCTCAGTTCTGTAAACAAAGTCCATGTGATTCTACATGAATTAACATAGAATACTGGAATGATGAAGCCAGGAGACTCAGATGTCATTCAGATCAACCTTCTCATTTAGGTGTTCAGGAAATTTAACAGACCTGCCCAATGTCACACAGCCTATACCAGAACTAGGCCAAAAGATTTTGTAAATGTTACATGATTTATGAAGAATCTAGGCTGATTCATACAAAGAAAATATTTCTAAACCTAACTACTTTAGAACCTTTACATCTCCATATTGTTTTTAAGGTATTCAACAACACTCCTTTTGATAGCCATCTGGGAATCTTCAACCTAGAAAATTCCTCAGAACATAATGTAAGAAACCAAGTTAAACAAAGATTTATTCCAGCCAAAGTATTTATTTAAAAAATATTTCATTACCCATACCAGCCAGCATATATATATATAACACACACACATATATAATACACACACACACACACACATATATATAATACACATATATATTTGATGGATTAATATATTTTTTATATAAATGTATCTTGACAATCTGAATTTTAAATTTCTTAATAATAATGCTAACACTAACCTGAACTTGATAATAGCATTTACTCTATGCTAGGTAGTCTTCTAAGTCTTGATCCTCACAAAACCATATGATTTGGTCCCATTATTTATTAACCCCATTTTACTGATTAGAAAACTAAGGCAGAGAGAGACAATATCTTTGCCCAAGGTCACACTTCTTTGTGAGTAGTAGCACTGCCAGTCCAGCATACCAGACTGCCACTTACCATTCTGTGAAGCAATTTGCATATCAATTCACATGTGTGTCCTTATTAAGTGGTAAAGCCAGGACTTTATCCAGGTCTAACTTGATTTTATGCAATGTCCTTTCCCATCACACCATACTGCCTCTGACATTATCATACTTAAACCTTATTTTTAAGATCTGGAGTAAACCCTTCTACACTTTCACTCTCTTTAGCAGCCATTAACAGACAGTAGCAATGTGAGAAAGATTCAGCTCAACACAGACACCACAGAAGCAGCGTAGGAAAGGGAATCCTAACCACCAGCTCACCAGCCATAGCATCAAATCCTGGGGTTTGCTGGAGGATGCTGGCTCCTCTGGATCACCCCGATCTTGTGTGCTGTGCTCTTCTCTTTATTTTGAAGAGGTGGTGCAGTTGATGGAACAGGCACTAGACCAGGGAGCAAGAGACCTGGTTCCAGTCTTAGAGTAGCCTCCAACTGGCAGCATGCCATTGGACAAGCTGGGGACGTGGTCTCTTCTTTACACACCTAGCTCACTTAATCCTCTCATGCCATGAGCAGGCATGAGAACTAGTTTACAGAGGAAGGAACTGAGAGTTAGAGTTAAATAATTCCATCAAGGTCATAAAAGATGATATTCAGCCTTGGTCTGTCTGACTCCAAAATCTTTACTCTGTGACGTTGCCTCTAAAGTCACTTCAATCCTCTGACTCTCAGACTCCAAATATAAAGTGCCATGGATTCCTAGGGATTCTTTGAAGGTGTCTCAGAAGTCACTTTGGTAAAGAAGTCCAAGGAGACAGGACCCAAACTGCACATGCATCCCCAGCCCCCCAGCCCCAAGCAGTGCAGAGCAATGCACTTTGACCTGCCCTATAAGTTTGATTTCCCACATTTAGATTGAAGGAAGAATTTTCTGCTAAAAAAGTTTTGGGACCACTCTCGCACATGATCTTTAAAGACCCTCTTAGCTTTAATATCTAGGAGACAGAGTTGTAAAGGTATAATAACTTTGGTAAATCAAGCCAGTCAGAGGAGATTTCGGTTCACCTGGCCGGGTCGGTCCAGAAGACATCTAATGACTTTGAAAGAAAAGGCTGTGCCCGAATTTCTACTGATTTAAACAGAGTTTGAGAAAGTGTTTTGACTGTGTCAGTGAACATGGCCTTCTTACCCAGGGCCGGTTAGTGAGAAACAGTCTGAGTTTACTTCTCTTGTGGTTACCACCATTCCTGGACTGTTTCAATTGGTCAGGGATGAAAAGGAGGTAACATTTGTGGCTTGTATAATTCTAAACCATTGTTTTTCTCTTCCTCTCTATTTTGCCTCATCTTTTTTACTGTGTCTACCTTCAATCATGTCTCCCTCTTCTGGCCCCAAAGCCCACTGGTGGACAAAGAAGGGGTGGTCTGGACTGGTGAGTAGTGAGTGATTCACTTATTCCTTCAAGCCCTGCCTTTCCCCCACCTGTATTCCCACACAGAGCAAAGCCTCGGTGCATAGATGATGGCTGTCAGGCAGTGTGGACAGCCAGGTTTTCTTTTCCCTCCCATCCCTATGGCCAATGCCCTGTCATTAAAAGCTACATATGTAGAAAAGAATAAAGCCAGCAAAAGACCAAGTGTTAATCATGGTGATGGTGATAATACCATTTTTATGATGGCTGTCAGGCAGTGTGGACAGCCAGGTTTTCTTTTCCCTCCCATCCCTATGGCCAATACCCTGTCATTAAAAGCTACATATGTAGAAAAGAATAAAGCCAGCAAAAGACCAAGTGTTAATCATGGTGATGGTGATAATACCATTTTTTAAAAAAACTTTTAATTGGGCATACTTTACATACCATAAAATTCACTCATTTTTACTGTGTAATTAAATGATTCTTAGTAAATATACAGAGATGTACAACCATCACCACAGTTCAATTCCAGAACATTTCAATCACCCCCAAAAGATTCCTCAAGCTCATCTGCAGTGATTACCCATTCACACCTCCAGCCTTAGGCAATCACTACCACTAATTTACTTTCTGTCTTTATAGATTTGCTTTTTCTGGGTATTCCATAGAAATGGAATCATATAACATGTGGTATTTTGTGACTGGCTTCATCCAGCTAGCATATTCTTTTTAAGGTTCATCCATATTTTAGCATGTATCGATACTTTGTTCCTTTTTACAGTATGCCTTTTTCAATGGCAGCATTACATAGAGGAAACAGCATGGATTTCAGAAGCATGCAAACGTTGGGCTGAATCAAAGCTATGCCACTTCTCCGCTATGTGATGTTGGGCAAGTTCCTCAATCTCCCTGAGACCTATTTGTACAATAAGAATAATCATCTTTCCCTCAGTGGACTATTCTGTGAATTAGCTGGATCGTGATGGCAAATAGTCGACATTCAAGAAATCCAGTCCTTCTCTCTATATTCCCAAGAAGCTTTGCTTTGCTCAGATCTGCTTCAAACTTCAAAGTGAATCCTACAGTCTCCCTACCAGTCTTTATACCAAGCTAGAAATGAGAACCCACTTAAAACAATATCAGAAATGGAATTCCGCCAAAGGGAATCATGTCCTTCTTTAATAGAGACCAGATGGTGAGGGTTTAAAGGGATTTCCTTCCCTTATATTACTGTCATCTTTTTCAAAGAATGTTAAATTGCATTTAATTATTATTTTAAGGGGGAAAATGAGTCAAATGCTATCCTAGAGCATTTTATGAGAGAGATAATATCTTTGAATTACTTGAATTATTATGAAGTTGGCTTTATCTTTGCAAGGCTCTAAGAACACTATTATTTTCTTACTAATTCTTATAAAACTGCCCCCACTAACTTCAACCCTCAGATAACATGTAGGCGAGTAGCAAAGGGCTGCTCTACATACCACGCAGTAAATAAAATCCACCTGAAATCCTCAAAACTCAACTTCTAGCCAAGAGTTTCAGACCCTTTCTTTCCTAAACCTTTAGAAGAACCCAGATTTCATGTGTATAGCAAACTAGACTGAATTGAACTTATTCATTTCTCCAGTTCACCTTCCCTGCTTAGAACATGTTCTCATTTTGAGTTCCAACTAAAAAGGATCCTGGATGTAATCCCACCCTACACTGCTGGACACGAAGTTTACAGAAATGCTACCCCTTAGCCCAGCACATAAAATTCCCTGTTCCAAACCTACTTTTCCTTTTGAATCATTGTTTCTCTAGACTTTTTATTTTTTTATTTTTTTTATTTTTTAAAAATTCCCTGTTCCAAACCTACTTTTCCTTTTGAATCATTGTTTCTCTAGACTTTTTATTTATTTATTTATTTTTATTTTTTATTTTTTTCCTTTTTGTCTTTTTTCATGTCCGGCAACGGATGGCAACCCTCAGTGTTGCGCCCGTACCGGACCGGGACCGGCATCGGGATCGCAACCCTCAGTGCTGCACCCGCACCTCACTCAGCCAGTGAGCTGAACCGGTCTGTATGTGGGATCCAAACCCTCGGAGGGAGCGCCACTGCGCTCCCAAGCGGCGCACTGTAGCAATGCGCCACCGGCCGGCCCTAGACTTTTTAATTCACCACTACTCCTCTTTATGTTTCTGATTGTTTTTTCTCCCCTTGTCTGGGGATTCCCACATTCCTGAAGCACTTAATTTCCCTCCACTTCGCAGATTCACTTCCTGTTAAATATAGTCCAACAGTTAAAACAGGAAGGGTTATAGCCTTTCAACATTTATATGAAATAAAATAGGTTAGTAACATATTTTGCTTATCCCTCACTTTGAGGAAATTAGTATGGTATACTTTTTTCATGATATAAAATGCCTGTTGTCAAATGTAAACTAGTTATTAATAGAGGCAGCATATGGCTTTCTAATCTTTCTATATCAGTAATAGTCACTATATATATTATTGGCGTTAAAGATGTCAAGGACTCATTCTTTCAAATAGGTAAATTAGATACAACTTCTACAAGTGATCAATCTATAACACTATCAGGTGGGTCTAATTTGGACTTCTAAAGTGTTAAAGTCATACTCACACAGCTAAACAGATAATGTCTATATCCAGGTTGAACTAAGCACTTAAATTAATGTATTTGTGTAAGAATTCCTGGTTTCCTCGCTCTAAGTACTTATCTTGAAAAAAGGAACTGTTAACAAAATCCAGGCTAACTTTTCTCCCAATATTGAGAGATCAAGAATGAGGAGGTCCCAGGAGGGACGTTTTCACTCACTGTTTTATCACTTAACATGGGAATCTTTAAATGTGGTAAAAAGAACAATTTGGGGGACAAAAACAGTTTAGGTTTACTTAGATTTGTGAATTTCACCCATCTGTAAAAAACTTTTCTCACGTTAAAATTTCTCTTTCATATCACCATGGTAAAAAGAGTAATTTATATCCAAGGTTTTATTTTAGGGACTTTATTTTAAGCAATATCATAAGAATTTATCTCATGGTATAAATAGTTTTGTAAATCTGGGATTTAGCAAAGATTTTTCTCTACAGCACAGGCCTTTTGTTCAGCAGCAGATGACAAAATAATCTTGAGGCGTTATGATTTAACTTCAGTTTGATGCCCAAACATACCTCCCCCAAATCTTAAGCCCCAAATTCCAGTATGTGGCTAGCATATTGAAAGTTAAACTTAAAAAATCACTTAATAACCAAAATCTTCAGTATATATATGAACCACACAGCCTTCAGATTATGGTTTGGTCTGTAGTTTGCTTACAGCTCTCTGGAGAATTCTGAACTCAGGGCGATTGGTTAAAATTCCAAATTTGCAGAGATCATCTCTGAGGTTTTGGCTACCATAAAATTCTTTCAGCATCCATGCATCGTGTATATGAATTACAAATAATGCCAAGAGTCTCCTACCCCGAGATGGCAGCCAGTTTTTGGTGTGCCTGACGGGCCATTTCACAGCCTTTGGTTCTTGTCTTGTGCATTTCTGCCCGGAGTGAAGGGCAACTGACCGAGACGTCCCCAATAGAAATGACCAACTCTCGGTACAGGGCTACTTGCGTGTTGAACTCTTGGACGAGCTGGAAAAGAAGCGAGTTTCTTTCACCAAACACGTATCAGAAAGTTCCCTATTTCTGTGTACAAAACCAGAGGACTTCACTGACCCCTGAGCCAGCTTCCCAAATCTCCAGTTAAGGAGCCTACTAATTGTTTAAAGTGTAAGGCACAAAGATGGCAAGTCTCTTTGTCCAAGGCAAGTGTTTATTTTTCACTGATGGTAAGCCGAGCCAGGGAAGCTCTATTTCCAGACCTACTTGCACCCACCCGTTCAGACTCAGTTTCTGAGGAGCAAGAGCATATTTGGAGAGCTATCCTGCCACTCCCAGGCCAACAGAGAATGGTGCTTGGGACTCTTGCATAGACGTTCCCCTCTGCTACGATTAGGATATGGATCTGAAGTTGCTCTGGAAGGGGTGGGGGTGGGGGGAGACCAAAAGTAGGGTGTAACAGGGAAACCATTCACCTCCTGCTGGCCACTGCATCTCTCCTGCTCCGGAGCCTGACGGGAAGACCGGACAAAGCCTCTGCGCTGGAACGTCCGTCCCCTCCGCAGCGCCTACTGCGCTCTGTTTGGGTTTGTTTGCCACTGTCTCCCCACAAAGCAGCACCCCCACTTCCCCATTCCCACCCTCCCTAGTGAGTGAGCCAGTTCACCGTGTCTTTCGCAACCACCATTCTTCGAGGGGGTAGGGGCACAATCTACAGCCGCTGACACCCACGACTCTTGCCATGGCACTTCTCTGCGAGGGGCCATTACGACCCAGGTGTCACCCCGAATCTGGGGGACTGCAGAGTTAAAAATAGTGCATGTGCACGTGATCGGCATGGAGGAGCTGGAGGTGGGGGAGTGACTGACACTCAAGCAAACGATTAATATACACGACTCCCCCCATCCCCTGTCCAAAAAAAAAAAAAAAAAGGCGCAGTTTTCACCCACCATCTTGCAGTCGTCCAGGGCTCGTTGGGTCTTGTGGGCGCTCTCGGAGACGCTGCCCCTGCGCTCCCAATCCCCGCTCTGCAGCGGGGGCTTGCTGATCTGGAAGATCGAGGAGCGGGTGGACCGGCCGGGGCGCTTTTTGCGCCCATTCGGTGCAGAACTCATGCATACACATCCACCAAGCCGAAGCCGCTGATGCAGTGCGCCCCGGCGCGGGCGGCCCGGTCGTTACCCTGCGCGCCGCCGCCAAGCAGCCGGAGCCGGGACCGGCGCGCCGCTCACAGGGCTGGGGCTGTCTGCGCGGGTGGGTAACCTTCAGCCTGAAGGAGAGCCTGGGCAGCGCTGGCTGTACCGTGCAGCATCGCTTCCACTAGCAGCGAGGAAAGGGCACGATCAAGTTCTGCTCAGCAGCACTGCCGGCCCTGTCCCGGGAGCTGGGCGCTGGCGCGGGCTCGCACCGCTTTCCTCTCCGCATGGATCGCAAGGCTGGGCGAGAAGGAACGCGCCGCCCGGCGGTTCCGACTTTCCATTCAGATGGGGGAGCAGCTTTCAAAGCCTGCGCTGCAAGGTGGGGGGCGGGAGGGGGTGTCGCTCTTGCTTCAGCGTCTTCCCGCAGCGGCGTTCGGTTCGTCTCTCCCCTCCCTCCACCGTCGCCAGGCCTGGAAGGGCTGGCCGTCCCCGAGGCAGGCAATTGGCTCTAATCTGCTGCTTTGATCCCTCGTCTCTACGGGCTCGTCAGTTTGAAGATCCCAAATGAATCCGTGGCGGGACTGGCAGACGCAGGGAATCGGTCCGGCTGACGTTGATCGCGGTCCTGTACATTGATAGGACAGGGATACTAATGTGATCCGTCTATATAACCTCCTTCTCCCTCCACAGTTTATGCATTTATCCAATCAAATACTCGGGAACATCAATTGCAATATTACTTCATCTGCTCTATTATTAGAAACGAAAAGTGTCATCAGA
>NW_007726242.1:190326-191152 GCF_000696425.1 Galeopterus variegatus
GAACATCAATTGCAATATTACTTCATCTGCTCTATTATTAGAAACGAAAAGTGTCATCAGAGTGGAGCACATTGCCACATCCTGGGACCTAAACATGGATTTCAAATAACCGGTTTGGGCTTGAGGCCCTCACCAGCTAAGACCCAGACTGTCTGGGGCCACAGGAGGGAGTGAGATGTTTTGCTTCAAAAGGAAGATCTTGAGGGGGAGGCGGAGTGGGGAGTGATGAAGAATGCATCGAGGCGTTCACTCAAATCTGTGCTCACTCCCACCCTTTTCAACTAGTCGAGCTCTTGGTTTTGCATTCCAGGGTTTCAGGACCCAGCTCTGAAAATTTCCCAGTAGAGACTTGGGAAGTGACAACAGGCCTCCCTGGGCACTCAGAATGACCCTTTTCTGCTTTATGAGGCATCAGTAACCAGAGGCCAATGGAGGTGGCACAGGAAAGTGGAAAGGATGCCTGCAAAAGTGGGGTGCAGTGAGGTCCTTGGCCTTCGCCCTTGCTGCTGACATCCTAAGATCCTTCTGGGAGGCAGAGGGGGTGATATGGGGCATTCCCCTCTAATACTTCAAGAATGCTTGTTCCCATGAATGATTTGTTTGGAAGGGAGAAAAAAAGGGGTCTGCCACGGGGGAACTAGTTATGTATTGAAAAGCATAATGAAGAAAAAACGAGAGGTTCCCAGTCAATCTCTTAAGGAGATATGGAGAATAAACAGAAAGGGGGAGCCAGAAATGGGCTGGAATGCTAACACCCGAAGAAGGGTGGCTTCAGAATTTTTACAAGATAAGTAAACATATTGGGGTGGGGTGGTATAATAAGAGA
>NW_007726242.1:192062-216342 GCF_000696425.1 Galeopterus variegatus
AAAGGCAAATTATTTAATCAATCATGCTGCATTAAAAAACAAACAAACAAAAAATCCTCCACAAAACCCCCTAAACAACAGTGGAGTTTGGGAGCTTCTGGGTTGGGGAAGAAATCTAGGTGCTGGGAGGGTGGCATACCTGGAAAGAACACGAAAGCCCTGTACCTCCCTACCTTGCTCTATGCATCTCTTCCATTTAGCTGTTCCTGAGTTGTACCCTTCATAGGAAAGCACTTTCCTGAGTTCTGTGAGTTGTTCCAGTGGATAATCAAAACTGAGAGGGAGGTTGTGAGAATGCTTGAATTGTAGCCAAAGTTGGACAGAAGAGTAGGTTGGGGACCTGATACTTGTGACTGGCTTCTGAAGTGAGGGGAGTCTTGTGGGACTGAGTCCCTAGACCTGTAGAGTCTGATGCTGACTGCGTGTAATGAGTGCCAGAAATGAATTGAATTGTAGGACTCCTAGTTGGTGTGAGAGAGTTGGACAAGTGGTCTTGAAAAAGACGCTACGTGTTTGGTTGTAGAGGAAATAAAAAACCTAGCAGGTGGATATCTGAATGGATATTCAGCTGTATTTGAATAGTACATCACAAAAGATTGCGAGACCGTTTTCCCTATCAAAGACTGGCGGAGGGCGTCGTCAGCACTCACCCCCAGATCTCTGTGTGCTGCTGTCCTCTAGGTATTTGAGGGCCTGGAGAAGGCGAAGGGCTCATCTGTTGTCTGAATCCCCCAGACATAAGAAGATAAAAGAGGTTAACCCCTTAGCCAGCTCCCTGACTTCCTCTTTCTCCTACTCTCTATTTTCTCTACTTCATGTGTATAGGGCAAAGGAGAGGCTGAGGGATACGTCAGTGCCTGGGATTGGTGAGTAGTGGGCGGTGAGGTTGGTGGGGAGAAAGGTAACAAGAGAACTAAGGGGCTTTAAAGAAGGATGGTTAATACTCATTTGTAAACTAAGTCCTGTCATATAAACCCCTTTCATTACCACCAACTCCCCTCTCTCCTGCCCAGCCTTCAAGAAAAGCTTTCTACAGCCCATGGTCGGTGGTGCTTTGGAGACCTGAAGGAAAAGGGACTGCCTTGTACATGTGTGTCAATGTGAACATAGGATGGAGAGAACAGGACACTGTAGATCTATCTGCTGGAAATTTTTTGCCTCTACTCTGTTATTTCATCCCCTTTCCCTGTAAGGAAATAGTGACTTCCACCAGATTTAAGCATCTCAAAACTCCTCAGTAGTAGGTTTCTACTCCAGCTACAACCATCTGGTTTCTACTCTCTCCCCCTTCTTCTGCCTAGAGACAATTTCAACACATTAAAAGAAAAAAAGGCAACACAATTGCACTCTCCTGTTTCTATGCCATATTTCTTGCAGTAGGTGGGGGAGGGGAAAGGAGAAATAAACGGGCCAAGTGCAACACCACATCTGAAGGACTACACACTCGGCGGCCTCCTGGGGGATTAAGCAGAAATTGCCATTTGTAGGTGCCCCTTGGCCTTCCCTGATACACAGCCCAAGCCATTTTCCTGAGAGGGGAGAAAAATAGCATCAATCCCAGAGCTGTCTCTCAGCGACAAATGCTGTAATCAGAATAGCAGCAGGCAGGCTTAGTTCTCTCACCTTCCCCCACATTCAAAATGGCATTAATTTACATTCCTGGGGCTGTCTGACTGCCAAGTAGAAGGGCAAAGTGCAGATGGAAAGCTCAACATCAAGGGCACATTTTCGGTTACCCAGTCCCAATTTTGGCACATCCCTGGTGATGGGGTCCCCTCTAGATATATGGCTGTCACACAAGTCACATCCTAGATTCACTCCAATATAAGATACACCTTATATTTCATGTTCCCTCTATAGCAGTTTTAGAGAACTCATTTTTATTTGCAATATTAAAAAAAATATATCAGATAATATCAGTTTAGAGTAAAAATGAACAACTGATAAGTTTCTTAAAATTGGTGCTATAAGAAACCACAGTGGGTCCCAGAGATGAAAGTCTCAAACTGGTCTGACCTCTCATGAAAGGAGATACTGGGAGGCAGGTTTCATCTGGGGGTAAAGTTTAAGGAGGTGAAAAAATGAAAAGGGGCCTTATCTGAGTGGATTTGTGAAATAGGCAGAGAAAAATACGCTAAGATGCAAAGTTGTAGAAGCTGGAGAGATCTGAAGGGAATGATCAAGTTATTTCCTGTTGATGTCAAAAGTTAAGAGATTAAGTTATTGCAAAGAATTTAGTGAATAGCCTACTTAATAAATGGCTTATTTCATTAAAAACAGGAAGGAGTACGATATGTTGAAAACATTCATTTACTAATTTCGCAGATACTTTTGAGTGTTTTTATTAGGGGTAATTGTAGGTTTCATTGGTCCTGAAGCTTATATAATTTGGGGGCCTTTCTTTGAGAAAACGAACCTAAAAATTTAAATACAAAATTAGACACACTGTCTTGGAAGGAGCCTATGCAAGAGAGATTTAGGTTTCGTTATCCTGAAGTTTAGACTTCATTACCTTCACGGTAAATTTCCACCTTTGGTATGCATAATGGGCACTTGGTGTTTTGCTTGCTCAGCTTTTATTCTCACTTTCCTGATGACAGCACTTTAAAATTCCTTTGAGAAATCAGTCCTCTATCACTTTTTGTCCACATGGCTCTGTGGGTGGGCATATAAGTCAGGATCACCCAGTAAGAGTACTGCATTCCAGTGGCCACGATGATTGGTTTAATAATGGGTATGGAATCTAAGTGGGACCGATAAACTTGGGACTTTTTCTGGAACTATTAGGTTAAAACATATGAAATTGCCATTATTCGACTATTTTTGAGCTACATAAATGGCAACTTTAAAAATTGCAATCTAATTTTCAGTTTTTTTCTTTCCATTGGGTTGGTAGGCTGGTAAAATGAAAGCCTAGAGTCTCTGGTGGGACCGATAAACTTGGGACTTTTTCTGGAACTATTAGGTTAAAACATATGAAATTGCCATTATTCAACTATTTTTGAGCTACATAAATGGCAACTTTAAAAATTGCAATCTAATTTCAGTTTTTTTCTTTCCATTGGGTTGGTAGGCTGGTAAAATGAAAGCCTAGAGTCTCTGGTAGCCGGCTTTGCCATCCACAGTCAACAGACTGCCTGAGTTCTAACACAGAGGATCAGAATGGAGAGACAGGGAAAGATTGGTTCCTAAGGATATCATCTGAGTGCGTAAGTCCAATTCTGCCTTAAATCAAACTACACCTACAATTTCAGTTAGGTGAACCAAAAAATTCCCTTTTAAATGAAGTCAGTTTGATTTGGATTACTACCATCTGCAATCAAAAGGGTCCTGGCTAATATAATATGTAAAGAATCATTATGCAAAGTGTATAGGATACATCAAATGAATCTATCATCTAATACCTATTGAATGTTCACTATGAGCAAGGCACTGTGTTGAAGATGAGAAAGGATAAGAGTAAAGAGATGATTCTTCCTACTAAGGTACTTACACTTGAGAGATGAAACATAGCACACATGAAACCAGGAAGAATAGTAAAATGCATAACAGTGTTACTTTCTGCTGTACGTAAATACTGAAGGAATTTAGAGACTGGATCAATCTCTGTAGGCTGAAGTTATCAGAAAAGGCTACGTGATAAAGATGGAACCTGAGATAGGTACTGAAATACATGTAGGATCTGGATAGATGGAGGCATGTGAAAGACCTTTTCAGAGGTTAGATTAAATAGCAGGACCAAAGGCACAAGGTGGAGGGAGGGCATGAAGAATCTACTCTGAACTAAAGATAAGGAAGAGAGGCTAGTGTGAAAGTGTTGTGGGTGAGGTCATGGAAGTAGGACCAAAGATCTGGTTCCTGTGGTTTAGGAAGGAAGGAGGACAATAAGTGAAAAGCAGAGAACACCTAATAATTTTCTTTGGATGATGATAATGTACATGTTTTGAAGCCATATTGGGAAGTAGATACACCTACATGACTAATCTGATGTCTACAACCGACTTCCTACGCATTTGCAGAAGTGAACTTGGGAGCTGAACTCCAGCGTTCTGGTGAATCAATGATGCAAGTTATGGGTAGAGTGGGAGTTAATGGTAGCTAAGAATGGCATGGTTCACATTATTTAGAGCTTTTAGAGCAAAACGGAGTTTGATCCTCTGAATAGTTTGAAATAGACCACAGGCAAAACTGGGTTGAAACAGACTACAGGCAAAAGATGACTATTGCCATTTCTTAAGTGAATTAATAAAAGGCAAGTGATGTTTTAAGAAATTAATTTGGCAATGATAAGAAATTAATTTGGCAATGATATGTAGTATGCATCGGAATGAAGAGATAGTGAAGCCATTTATTAGGCTATTATAATAATCCAAGTGGAGGAGGAGCCTGAATGTGCTGGTAAGAATCAGGGACAAATTTAAGAGGGTTTTAAAGTCAGAGCATTATCTCACAACGGGACTGACTAGAAAAAAAATCTGAACTATCCAAGGTAAAAAGACAACAGGTTTTTCAATCTTCCATGGAAATAACAAAATGCATTGATAATTATCCCTGAAATTTGCACCTAGCCCTGGCTCTATGGAGCCTTTCCTGCTTGATATATACCCAAGCCACGCAGCCTTAACTCAGCCCCTCCAGCCTGCCTTGTCTATGGATTCTGCTGAGGCCTCCTGCCCATTTGAGTAAGCCTCTTCCTAGCCAACCACACCTTTAGCCTAAACCTAATCTGCACCACACCATACCCAGACGCAAGTCAGCCGCTGCTTTGCTGACCCTTTTTCCTTCTTTTAGCCCCATCAACTCTGTCTGCAGAGGCCACTCTTCCAACAAAATTTGGTTCCTTTAAGGATGCTTCTGAACCTGCCAAGTATGCTGAAACACATGTTGGAGGAACACTGCAGTGGACAGGCTTTGTCTGCAGAATTAGTTCCTTAACTATTCTTTGACCTATCTGTGCCCTGGCTCATTCCATTTTCTACCTTTGCTTCATTCTCTGGTTCCTCTTAGTACTTTCTCTCTCTCTTTAATAATCACATGATCAATGAATACATATCTTTTCCTTATTTAAAAAGTTACATACATTGCAGATAAGGATAAAGTCCTTTTTTTACCATCATCCCAGCCTCAGTCCTCTCCTGCCTCCCCAGAAATAATCCTTCTAAGTTTGCTGTGTAGCTCTAGATCTTTTATAACTTATATCTTCCTTAAAAGACATGGAGTATTTTGGTGTCGTCTTTGTATAAGTTTGCTGTGTAGATCTAGATCTTTTATAACTTATATCTTCCTTAAAAGACATGGAGTATTTTGGTGTCGTCTTTGTATGTAAATGCTTTTATAGAAATGATATATCATATGTCATTCTGCAACATAACTTTTTTCTTTCTACTCAACTCTGTGTTTTCGAGAGGCTTCTATATTAGTGCACATCTACCTCGATCTTATATTTTTGCACAATATTCTAGAATAATAGATATATCATAATTTACTAAACCATTATCCAGTGGGGACATTTAGATTATTTCCAGTGTTTTAATATTATTAACAAGGCAGCTATGAAATTCTTGAGCATACCCTCTTCTTCATAGGAGGGTATATATTTGATAAGTACATACAAAGAAGTAAAGTTGCGTGGTCATAGAGTATGTATTTACATTATTAAGAGACACTCTAAAATTTCTTTCCAAAGTGTTTGTATCAGATTACATGCATTCTGGCTATTTATGAAAGTACCTGTTTCCATACTTACTGGCCAGTTTGATATCATTAAGTTTTTACATCTGTCCCAACTTGACTTTTCTATTTCAATGCTATATTCTTACCTTCCAGCCTTCTAGTTTCTCTTCACCAGTTTCCACTGATATAGTCCTTCTTAGCAGAAAAACTCTATGGACTGATACTTGGTGATGCTCCTATCCACACACACACACACACACACACACACACACACACACACATTCATAAGTGTACCCTCCCATCCATTATGGCCCTAAGACTCCTGCTTACATGAGTAGCCTCAAGTAGGTGCAGCCCATCTACGAAAGGGTGGGTTTCCAAACTGCTTACTATTAGGGAATATATGCAGAGCAGAAATGGGAGAAAAGAGTAAGAAATGAGTTCATATTTCCTAATCTGAGAAATTATAAAAATGGAGCTTTCCCTGATAGGAATGGAGCATAGAGGATATTAGACTAGGTAGCACGTTCAGGCTGAAGATGTAAATTTAGAAGTAAGAAGCAAAGAGTGGCCAATGAAACCTTGAGAATGAATGTGCTTCCAGGAAGGAGTAAGTGTAGAGAGGAAAAAAAGCAAAGGATGAGGACTGAGTCCAGAGGCATGTCAGCAGATAAGAGGGGGGATGAGGTAAAGAGTTAGCAGAGATATGGCAGAAGGAACTGCCAGAAAGACAGAGGAAGAACCCACTGAATGCTGTATCCCAAAAGCAAAGGGCAGAGACACTTTCAATTAGTGAGCTGTATGGGGCCCCAGAGGTATCAAGTAAGAAAAGGACTTAGAAAAATACTTTTTGGCAATAAGAGATCGTCGTGGAAAGTCGTGTATTTATAATACATAGAAGGAGCAAAAGCTAAATTATAAGTGAGCAGTGAGGATAGGAAATGGAAGAAGCAGGTGGGACAACAAGTGTGAGGGAAGGAAAGACACACGATGACAGCCGTAGAACGGCAGGTTCTGATAAGTGTGTGTGTGTTTTCACAAAGGACATGTTTGAAATAAAAAGGAAGAAGAAGGAACTGCCAGAAAGACAGAGGAAGAACCCACTGAATGCAGTATCCCAAAAGCAAAGGGCAGAGACACTTTCAATTAGTGAGCTGTATGGGGCCCCAGAGGTATGAAGTAAGAAAAGGACTTAGAAAAATACTTTTTGGCAATAAGAGATCGTCGTGGAAAGTCGTGTATTTATAATACATAGAAGGAGCAAAAGCTAAATTATAAGTGAGCAGTGAGGATAGGAAATGGAAGAAGCAGGTGGGACCACAAGTGTGAGGGAAGGAAAGACACAGGATGACAGCCGTAGAATGGCAGGTTCTGATAAGTGTGTGTGTGTTTTCACAAAGGACATGTTTGAAATAAAAAGGAAGAATCAGGGGATAAGCAAAGATGGACATTGCTTTGATAAGAAGGCAGAGTTATAGGAAAAAATGTTTCAGAGGAGAGAAGAAAAAATGTGGTCTAGTGCACAAATGAATGGAAATCTACTGATGTTTTAGAAATGAAGAGTCTTGGGCAATCTTCCCCAGAGTTTGTAACAGAAATTCAGTGTTGTTGATCTTAGCCCAATATTAAAAAGAAAATCTAGGTTTAAAGTGGTCTAGTGCACAAATGAATGGAAATCTACTGATGTTTTACAAATGAAGAGTCTTGGGCAATCTTCCCCAGAGTCTGTAACAGAAATTCAGTGTTGTTGATCTTAGCCCAATATTAAAAAGAAAATCTAGGTTTAAAGTGTCTAGCTCCTTAGCATATGTTTATAAAATAATCTATTGAACAAATAAAGGGCTACAAAATAATAACATCAGCTGACATTGGGGAGTGAGGCTTTAGAACTCTTGAGTTTTCAATTGAATTCCTGAAATTCTGATACATCAGAGGGTGGTAAAAGAAATTCCGAGTCTTCTGCTAAGGAGCCAGCTCAGAACCTGGCTTGCGCTTTTTGTCCGAATCTTGTTCTGAGATAAGAGTCTACAACTCCTCTCAGTAACCTGATCTAGCACGCAACAAGCCTTGCAGCGAAGACATTCTTCTTTACGTATATTCTACATTTTCTCTCTAGAGCATTTTAATTCCACTTCTTTAGTGAATATAGGAAATAAATAGCATCTGTTGCCAGACTTGAAGTAAGACAGATGAGTTTAAATAAAAACTGGGTTTTCAGACTGTCGGTGTTGCTAAGTCTTTTGAACTCTGACAGAAATGGGGAGAGAACTAGGCTGGGAGAGAAAGAACTAGGTTGTCTCTCAACCCCAAGACATGGAAGATCTAGGGTTCCTCCTCCCTAAGAGAATTGGGGAATAAGAGGGCTCTTCTAGGGGACTGAAAGGCGGAGGTTTTACACTGGACTAGGATGGATTCCAGCCCCTTCTGTTTGGCTCACTCTGTCCTCTTTTCATTTCTGTGGAAGTTGGAAGGACTTCTCTGATGTCTCTGTTCTGGTAGTCTGGCAGAAGAAGAGGGTGTCTGACTTGTAGTTTGGCAGCAGCTGCAGCTGCAGTGCCTCTGGCCTTTTCAAAACTGCCAGTGCAGAGTCCACCCCAGCTGCACTGATTTGTTACATAACCACAGGTAAGATGAAGCCACTATGCTCTCTACGGTAACTCTCACATACTGAAAGATTCATATCAAGCCACCTTTCAGGTTTTTTCCTTCCAGGCAAAAGTATTTAGTTCCTTCACCTTTCCTCAAAGATGTACACAATCATATATGTTATTTCAAAATACTTGAAACTAACCACTGTAATAAGGTCTCTAATAATATCTTGATCAAAGTAAAAATAACCTTCTTGTGCCTTCATATTATATCTAACGAATACATTGAAGCTCTAATTACTATTTTTAAAATTAAATGACTGCTCTAATAATCTATGTTGACTTTGTGGTCTAAATGATAGTTATCAGATAATTCTTACTTTATATAAAAACATTAGTAAGAGAAAAGATAGAATAATAGACTTTTAAACCAGGTCTAAAAAGATATATAAAATAGATAAGACAATAATAAAGGTTGATTAATAAGACATTTCAAAAAGAAAGGTCTTTGTTTTATCATTACCAACTATTTTTTTGTGCATTTAAAGGGGCTAATAACTTCTTTTTATAAATCTGATCTTTCATGTTACTCTATAGTTATAATTTCAATGACAATTACCAAAAAGTTCTTAGATAAGTTGACCAGGAAGTACTAGATATCTGGAAGAAGTATCTGAATCTGGCACTATCCAGGAATATACTGAGGAATCAAAAGCTAATATCGATGATTTATAGATAATTCATTACAAGGCTAAAAGACAATTGATTACAATGAATTCATTACAATGTTAAAATGTTTTTTAGTTTCGTACAATAAACTCAGATTATCATCAACAAAACTATTGAATGTCTGGTGTTGGCAGGGCATTAGGTTATGCAATAGGGAGTCCAAGAAATTAGATGACACAGTTTCCACCTTCACAGCCATACTGATATTGATCTGAGAGAGTAAAGCAAAATGTCACAATTCATGACTGACTGTGAGGCATTATATCAAAGGGGAAGAAGAAAGTCTAGGTGTGATTGAGACAAGGAGAACTGATCCTTGATGGGGAACTAACTGTCCATTATTCTGTGTCCAAACAGACAGGGCAAAATGGGGTGATTCATATTCACACAAATATCCACAGAGGTCTAATTTAGTCAGCAGATATTTCTTTTGGTTTGAAAAACATGACTCATGTGGTTACTAGTGGCTGGGTGTTGGGGAAGGCATGGTGGGGAGATGGTGGTCAAAGGATACAAAACTCCAGTTAGACAGGAGGAATAAGTTCAAGAGATCTATTGTACAACATGATGATTATAGTTAATAACAATATATTGTACTCTTGAAAATTGCTTAGAGAGTAGTTTTTAAATGTTCTTACCCCCAAAGTAATCAATACATAAGATATGCATATGCTAAATAGCTTGAGTTAGACATCCCATAATATATACATATTTCCAAACATCATGTTTTATGAGATAAATATATACAATTTTAATTTGTCAATTAAGAAAAATAAATAAATAAGTTAGGAGAAAGAAAACATTAGCAAAAACTAAAATTGAATAACACTCTACAAAAACCTGACTAACGTTCTTCAAAAAAGTCATGGTCATGACAAGGAAAGACTGAGGAACTATCAAAAATTGGAGGAGACTACAGAGACATGATGACTAAATCCAATGTGGTATTCTTGATTAGATCCTAGATCAGAAAAAGTACATTCATGGACAATCTTGAAATCTGGAGTCTATACTTTGGTTAATAGTACTGTACCAATGTTAATTTCTTAGTTTTGACAAGTGTACCATGGTAATATGTGAAATTAACATTGGGGGAAGTTGGGCAAAGGGTTTACAGGAAATCTTTGTACAATTTTTGTAACATTGTCATACATTTAAATTATTCCAAAATGAGAAGTTTATTTTAAAACATGACTCATGTACCTACTATGTGTTAGATGCTGAAGGTACAAAGACAAATAAGGCAGATCTTTGCCTAAGAGAAACTTACAGTAACAGAAGTAGAAATGGCAACCAGTATAGGTAGGGTGGCAGAATAATCTGTGAGAGAAGCCTGTTGGGAGTGAGTCTCCAGCAGACAAAGGAACAGGGAAGCAGGCTAACAAGAGTTCAACAAGATTCTGAGGTCACAGAGAAGCAGGCTGATATTTGGAGCTGGATTCCACTTTGCAGAAGGAACTGGAAAGTTGAAGAAAAAATTGAAGCAGAAATTAAGTGATGTGGACCATGCACGCCAGCACTCTAGGGAACAGAGAAAGGCTGCAGCACAACGACTTTACTGGTATGCAAACTCATCCACACCAGGCTTCTGGACTTTGGCAACGAGACTGGTTGTAGATACGGAAATTTCTGTGTACTACCTGCCTTAAGCAGGAGTGTCTGGAAAGCTGGGAGTAGAGCCGAGTTGGCTGTGGTACACACAGTGTCCTATTTGACTACAGCAGGAGAAGGGAAGGGCTCACATTTTGTTACTAAATGAGTAGGTGGCCAGAGTGCTATAAAAGTTTAGAGGAGGAAGCTAGCACATTGCTGAAGTTGTAAAGAAAGTTTAAAGAGAGAGATGAGATCTGAGGTGGGTCTTGAAGAAAAGAGGTGAGACTTAGATAAGGAGAAAATAATGGGGAAAGCATTCAAGGCAGGGGAATCAGTGTGAACAAAAGCACAAGAGGAGGGTTCAAATGCACATACTGTAGTACGTACTGGGAATGAAAAGTTTATCAGTTTGTCTGGATCAGAGGGTTTATATAAGAAATAATAATCAAGAAGATTGGAAAAGTGGGTGGGAGCCAGATTATACCATGCTAAGTACTTTGGACTTCATCCTATAAACAATAGAGGAAATTGATTTTATTTTGGAAGTAAAAGTCTAGCAATATTTTGAGAAGATTAATCTGGTATCAGTGTGTAGAATGCACAACATAGAGATTAGAATGAGAAAGATTATTGTCCTAAGATAATGGAGGCTAGTATTAAAAATAGCAGTGGGAGAGGAAAGGGGGAGTTGTGAAAGACATTGCAAGGGAAGACTTGATAGGACTTGGAATGATAGGAAAGGGAGTTTCCAGAGTTGTATATTTATTTAGTAGGCTAAACAATGTTGGAATCATTGCCTGTATTATCAAAATCCAGAGGAGAAGCTGGATTATAATAAAAAAAATTATAGGGAAAACAATTAGCTTTGATATAGAAGTATTAAACTGAGGTGATAATGAGCCTTCTTAAGGAAGTAGTCCTGCAGGTAATTATATATACCACAGCTGAAATGCCATAGAGATTGGGGCTCAAGATTGTGTCTGGGAATCCTTCTGGTAGAAGTGAAGGTTTAAGCCCTTCACTTAATAGATCATTCTCCAGGAGAATGTGTAGAACAGTGATTCTCAGCCCAGGCTGTGTTTTACAATCACTGGCACAGTGAGCAGCTATTGTTTCTTCTACCTTGACTCTTCTGGTTGTTACCAGACAGCTCTTCTTATCTTAGGAGCTGACTTTTTTACTCTCCATATGATTCTGGAGGCAGGTGGGGAGGGGAGCTTATTATGGAGTCCCACTTCTCATATCATGAAGGAGGGCCTGCAACCCAGTCTGGATAATTAAAACATTCATCTCCTAGATATAATGACTGGTCCAAAGGTAGGGATATGACTCAGTGTCCTTTTAGTATTTAGCATGTAAACCAAGGTAAAGTGGGCCAAACTCTTCTCTGGAATCACTAGCTGTGTGGATGATGGGAGCCAGAAGTTTCCTATAGCTCTCTTTTCCACAACATAAAGAAAGCCTGACTGACAATAAAGCCAACATAGAGAGAAGCAGAGATGTGGTCCTAATGACCTCATTTGAATCCCTAGAACAGAGATTCCTGAATTTAGTCGTACCACATGTCTGCCTACATGGCCACTTTGCATGCCATCAACCTGCACCAGGAGGTGGGTGAAGAAGGAGGTAGGGGCACTGGCAAAGGCTGCCGAACATCAACTGGCTGAGTCATCTTGCTCATTTGGCTAACTGGACCTTGTTGATGATGGGATAGTCCTCTATCTTTTCGGTAGTGGTAGTTACACAAAACTACACATGTGATACAATGACATCTACACACACACATTAAACCAATGTCAGTTTCATGATCTTGATATTACACTATTGTTATGTAAGATGTAACTGTTGGGGAAACAGGATAAATGTACACAGAACATCTCTGTAATATGTTTTCAACTTCCCGTGAATCTATAATTACTTCAAAATAAAATCTAAAAAAAGTTGCTATTTATAAGAGACACATCTAAATACAAAGATACAGAAAGACTGAAACTTAAAGGATGAGAAAATACATTCTATGTAAATAATAACCAAAATAAAGTTAATAGATGTATTAATATCAGACAAAATAGACTTTAAAATAAGAGGTGATAATGTAAGATGATGAAAGTCACTCTGTGGTGGTAAAAATTTTAATTTACTACAAAGCTATCTAATAATATAACCTCAAAATATATAAAGCAAAAACTGACAATTAAAAGGAAAAATAGAGAAACCCACAATCTTAATAGGAGATTTTAACATAAATCTTTCTCAATAATAGATCAAACTGTCAAAAAAAAAAAAAATCTGTACTAAAGTAAATCTGAATAGGACAATAAATTGACATACGTCCAGAATCTACAACTATAGAATGTGTACATTTAGAAATATCAACGCCATGCTGGACCATAAAGCAAGTCTCAACAATGTTCAAAAGTCTGGCAGCATACAAACTTCATTCTTTGGCTACAATGCAGTTAAGTTAGAAATCACAACAAGAGATAACTAGAAAATTCCATATGTTTGGAAATTAAAAAAAAACGCATACACTTCTAACAGTTGTGTCAAATAACTCATGATGGAAATTTTAAAATATTTAAATTGAATGATATGAAAATATTGTACAGGTGCTCTTTGAGTTAAGATGGGGTTATATCCCAATAAACCCATAAATAAACCCATTGCAAAGTAGAAAAATCTAAATCAAATCATCGTTGTCAGGGACCGTCTGTATGTCAAAGCTTGTTTGATGCTTCTAAAGTAGAAACGAGAGGTTGATTTAGGGCCTTAAATGTTTATATGAAACAGAAGGGCTAAATCAATGAGCTAAGTATCCAAGTCAAGATTTTAGAAAAAGAGAGTGGAGAAAAAAACCCCAGAGAAAATATTAGGAAGAAAATAATAAAGATAAAAAAGTAATTTATGTTTATATGAAACAGAAGGGCTAAATCAATGAGCTAAGTATCCAAGTCAAGATTTTAGAAAAAGATAGTGGAGAAAAAAACCCCAGAGAAAATATTAGGAAGAAAATAATAAAGATAAAAAAGTAATTAAAGAAATGGTAAACAAACCGACAATAAAAAGGATCAATAAAACAAAACTGTTTTTTTGAGAGACTAATATATTTGACAAACCTCTGGTAAAGGAGAAAGCATATGTAAACAATATTAGTCTTTAAAAAAAAGGTCATTTCTATAGATGTTGTAGACATAAAGACAGTAAGATATGAACAATTTTATGCCAACACATTCCAAAATTAGATGACATAAAAAAATTGTTAGAAAAACTTATTTTAAAAAACTAAAATAAAATTCTTTTCACAAAGAAGAAATACAAACCCCAGATGGCTTTATGGGCAGATTTTATCAAACTTTAAAGCAAAAAATAATTCCAATCTTAAGCAAACTATTTCTGAATATAGATAAAGAGAGAATATTCCTGATAACTTGTAACACTAGCATAATTTTGATAAGGATAGTACAAGAAAAGAAAATTATAGGTCAATCTCACTCACACAAAAACCCTAAACAAAACATTAGCAATGAAAATCTATGTACAAAGATGTTAATACGGCATTACCAAGTTGGGTTTATTCCTTTCGTGGAAGGTTGATTTAATACAAGAAAATTAATCATTATAATTTTTCACATTATCATCTAAAAGGAGAAAAATTATGATAGTTTTATCAGATAAAGCCATTGACAAAAATTGACAGCAACTTATTATAAACAGTCTATGAGCAAGCTAGGAAATAGAAGGAAAATTAACAAACCTTATAAAGCGTATCTACGAAAGACTTAGAACAAACATTATCCATAGTGGTGAAACACTGAAAACATTCTGCTTAGGATTTGAAAAACTACAAATGCCTGCCATAACTACTTGCATTGACATTGAATTAAAGATCCTAGCCAGCATGATAATGTAAGAAAAAATAAAAGGAATAAGGAATAGAAAGAAATTATTATGTATAGAAACCTTAAATCTACAAATAAATTGTTAAAAGGAATAAAACATGTTTATAGTTAAAAACTTAGAAGAAAATAGAAGAAAAAATAATCATTTACAGTCTTGACACCCAGAGGTAACATGTTGGTGTACTTTATTTTAATCTTTTTTTCTAAGTTTTTTTTAAAAAGTATCTTTATTTTTTCATACATTTAACATTGTGTTATATGCTGCAGCTTTGTAGCTTGATTTTCACTTTAGCCTTGCACTTTTCCTTGTCACTTAAAATTATTTAAAAATTCATTTTGTTGACTGTATGATATTCTCTTGTATGGATGACAATAATAACTTTATTTTCCAAATGTTTAGGGAGTTTCCAAATGTTTTTACTGGAAATAACCTTGTGATAAAGGTCTTTGTCTTCATTTTACAATATGTTCTTATGATACATTCTTAAAATGAGGCCCACCTTTAAGACCGTATGAATGTCCTAAAACCCTTAATAAATATTTCCAAATTGCTGTTCATGCATCACATTAATTAAACTGCAACCATCAGATTTAACAGTTTTCAACTCACTAAACCCAACGATTATTTAATATTATCATCTGAATTTATCTTTGCTATTGAAAGAGTTAAGAATATGACACCCCAAAGTATGCTGCTCTGGCATATTGACTATTTCGAATTAAAGGCACTTAAAAAAAGAGCAGGTACAAGAAGATCACTCTAACTTTCATTCTGTTTCTTAAAAGCAGAAGATGAAATTCCCATGTGAAAGATGTCCTTCCTATACTAAAAGAAGAGTAACATTCTTATCATCAAAGATAGAAAGTTGAAACCAGGGAAATCTGTACAAACAAACATTGTTAATCTAACGCTTACCTTATCCCAAGTTCCTTTACCATATCACAATTTGACTCTAAATGTTCTTTAGATCTTCATTTCCTTTTGAGGAGTCCCATGCCATGTAAAACTATATTAAATAAATTTTTATGCTCTTCTCCTATTAATATATCTGATGTCAATTTAATACATGGACTCAGCCAGGACCCTAAGAAGATGGAGGTGGATTTTTTTCTCCCCTACACTATTTTGTCCCATGCCATGTAAAACTATATTAAATAAATTTTTATGCTCTTCTCCTATTAATATATCTGATGTCAATTTAATTCATGGACTCAGCCAGGACCCTAAGAAGATGGAGGTGGATTTTTTTCTCCCCTACACTATTTTGAGAGTAGGACATTTTTTCAATAGTCTTTATTTTTTTAGAGCAGTTTTAGATTCACAGAAAAATTGAGAGGGAGGTACAGAGATTTCCCATATATCCCTCGCCTCCCCCGATATCAATATCCCCCACCAGAGGGGTACATTTGTTACAACCAATGGACCCAAATGACAGAAATTTGCATGTTATTTTATTTGATATTTCCTTAATTGCTACTGAGGTTGAATATTTTTCATGTTTCTGATCTACTTGTATGGTTTTATATATTTTCTTTTCATTACCTTTTCCCGTTTATCTATGGTAGTTTATCTTTATGGTTTAAAAAATTGGTTAACAGCTGAATGGTATTCCACTGTGCATATATACCATGGTTTTTTAATCCCTTCATCCATCGACGGGCACGTAGGTTGATTCCATCTCTTAGCTGTTGTGATTAGTGTTGCCCTGAACATGGCACTGCAGGTGTATTTTTGATATATTTATTTCATTTTTTCGAGTATATATTCAGCAGTGGGATAGCTGGCTCATAATGTAGATCTATTTTTAGTTCTCTGAGGAATCTCAATCCTGTTTTCCACAATGTCTGTAAATTACATTCCCACCTGCAGTGTAGGAGAGTTCCCTTTTCTCCACATCCTCCCCAGCATTTGTTATTTTCTGTCTTGTTTATAATAGCCTTTGTAACCGGGGTGAGATGACATCTCATTGTGGTTTTAATTTGCATTTCCCTGATTAGTGATTTTGAGTATTTTTTCATGTGCTTGTTGGTCATTTGTATGTCTTCTTTCTAGAAATGTCTGTTCAGGTCCTTTACCCATTTTTAAAATTGGTTTATTTGTTTTTTTTGCTTTTGAGTTGTATGAGTTTCTTATATATTCTGGATATCATCCCCTTGTCTGATGTGTAGTTTGAAAACACTTTTTCCTATTTTGGAGATTATCTCTTCACTTTGTCAGTATCAGCTTGCTATTCAGCTATAAAAATAAATTATATCCTGTCATTTGCAGCAGCATGGATGGAATCAGAAACCATCATGTTAAGTGAAGTAAGTCAGGCACAGAAAGACAAATTCTGTATGATCTCATTCATATGTGGAATCTAAAAGAAAAAAAAAAGTAGTTCTCATAGAAGTAGAGAGTAGAACAATGATTACCAGAAGCTGGAAGGTGAGAAGTGGTGGACTAACGGGTACAAAAGTATGCTATCTACCCTAAGTGAATCATTGTGGAGTATACACATATATTGAAAAACACACTGTACCCACAAAAATGTGCAATTAAATGTTAAAATAAAAAGAAAAAGAAAATTAAAAAAACAAATAATTGGTTAAGTTCTGAATATAGTGAGAATATTATCATTTTTCTATATTTGCTGTAAATTGTTTTCCAGTTTTGATTTTTGCTTTCTATCCACAAATAATAACTTTTATTTTCTTTTGATACAATGTATAGTACAATTTTTAAAAAATTTTATTTATTATTATTATTATTATTTTACATTCTAAGATGTTGCAGAACAGTGGGAGAGAGAGGGGAGAGGGGGATGGAGGTGGGGGTGAAGAGGTGGGCTCCTCTGCTGGCCTGGTTGCAGAGGGCGGGGGGATGTGGCTGAGGCCCTTGGCCTCCCCACCCCACCCCAGCTTGGGAGTCGGGGGGCTTCCAGCTCTTCTAGGTTTTACAGGTGTTCATTGGTGGTGTTAAGACATTAAACAGTTAATATCAGAACTTTGTCTCTGATCTGTGGCTTTTTAGTGTTTTCTTTCAGTTCTGTGTTGGATTATTAGCTATCCTCACCCCTTAAACTCTGCACTGGAACTAATATGTTGTCTTTTGCTTACTTCTAAAATGGGGTAACTTCCTGTGGGGACCAGCACTTGTGTCTTGTGAATGAGCTAAATTGCTGCTTTGCTGCTGATTCTCTGGGAAGGCTTTTGTGCAGCTCAGGTTTTAATTGTTGAACTTGTAAGTACTTCTGGATCTTTTGAGGTTGGATACACCTGGCTGTGTGCACAGTCTGGTCTGGGCCTGAGTCTATTCAGCAAACTGCACCCTCTGCAATTCTATATTCCTGACCGTCTTTACTGAGTGGGCCTGTGCTGATTGGGGGGCAGATCAGCTGTCCATGCTGTGCTCTAATGTCCCCCTGGTGGGCCAGTCTCGTCCACCCATGCGGCAAGCCATGCACAGGTCCCTTGCAATGACTCACTGGCCTTTGAGTGGCTCCTTTTTTCTGTTGTTTGTGGCCTCTTGCTCCAATGTGGGTAAACAGGAACCCTGTCAGTGGTCTTGCTGGCCTGGTGGCCACCAAGGCCCTCCTTTCCCCTGCAGTCTCCAAGCAACTTCACACAAAGGGCACAGCTGTGGTTTTTGCCATTTCTTGCTCTGTGTGCTCCCCAGGGCCAGCCTTGAAATGACTGGGGCTCAAAATGGTTGGAGCAGTCCCTTCTTTCTCTAATTGTGGCTTCTCCCATCTTCATGCACTCCTTAGGTCTCTCCTCCTCTTCCCCTGAGCTCTAGTGGTCCCAGCTTGACAGTCTTTGCTTTTTAATAGTTGTAAATTCATAAGTTGTGGGAGAGAGTGACTCTGGGGACCGTCTATTCTGCCATCTTTATTCTCTCCCCAAATTTATTATATTATATTTTAATTTGCATTTCTCTGTTTTTAGCAAAATTATTTTGTTTCAGAGGAACTGAGAAATAGTGTAATATCATACATACACAGTGAGAGAGAAAAAGTGAAGTTTGGTTGAGCCAGAATAGTACTTTTTAATATTCTAATCATAAGGTAATAAGAGAAATGATAAAAGTGTCCACATCACTGTGTGTTTAATATTTTAACCAGGAGTGGTGATCATTACCAACTAGAAATGACCAATTAAATGTCCCTGTGCCTAGTTGATTGATGGTAACAGTCATCTTCTCTGAGTGTGGCATGAAGAGCACTTAATGCATAAAGGACTGGAAGAGAGCTTTCAATTTCTTTTCTCTATAGGCCCAAATTCCCATTGTTTAAAAAAGCTTTTTTCTCTTAACTAATAGGCCTAAAAATAGCCCATGATTCTACTGTCTTTGGAGAAAGAGAGGTCAAAGAAATATCTGAATTTTTATCCGTAACTTTGTATGTTGCTTCCTGAGTTTTGCCACTGTCTTTCCTATTAGAGTTGTCCCTCAAAACTTCTAAAATGATTAAACCTGACATAAAAATTAAGTAATTTGAGGTTTCCTTAGACATTAGGCCAGTTCTATTTCCTGTCTTGACTTATGGACAGCAACATTGTCCAACTGACCTCATAGAAAAGAGGATATCACCAGAAAACAATACAGTCGTCCCTCTGTATCCATGGGGGATTGGAACCAGGGCCACCCTCCTCACCTACTCCCCACCCCAATACCCTACAGATACTGAAATCCATGAATGCTCAAGTCCCTTACATAAAAAAATGGCACAGTATTTGCATATAACCAGTGCACATCCTCCTGTATACTTTAAATCATCTCTAAATTACTTATAATACCTAATACAATGTAAATGCTGTGTAGATAGTTGTTGTAGTGTATTATTTTTATTTGCATGATTTTTTTTTGTTTTTTTCCAAATATTTTTGATCTGTGGTTTGTTGAATGTGCAGATGCAGAGGGCCTACTGTACGATTATAGCACACATAATATAAATTTAATAATATAAATTTCCTGAAAATTAAAATTTAGGAATCTGAATTCCTCTCTCACTATCAGTTTCCCTTAGGAAAATTAAACTCCACCTCCAAGTAAATGGCCCCTTTTAATTCTTAATCTGCACTGAAATTTTAGTAGCTTCATTAGCACAAATGTCAAAACTCTCATCTATGTATACAGTTTGAAAAAGCTTATTTCATTCCACATAAAAATAAATGAAAAGATACTTACATCCATACATTCTAGCAAAATATTTCAAATATTAGGATAAATAAAAAAAAAATCATATAAGCACAGAGGTAGAAAAAATAGGTTAACTACAAAATATCAAAAAATCAGGCTGACCTCAGATTTCTCTTTTGCAATATTAAATACCAGAGGACAATGAGCAAGGTTTATAGAGTCATAATGAGAAAAAATTATAATTTCCAAATTTTCTACCCAACTAAGCTGTTTTTTATATGTGAAAGTATAAGAAGGACTTTTTAAAAACATGTAATGACATATTTTTCTTGATAAAATTTTTGATAGTTGAAGCAGAATTAAGAGCTAAAGAGTGGAAAAGTATAAAATACATAGCTAAATCTGATTAGTTTGGTCACCCTGGTAATATAACTACTCTTAAAAAAGGGCAATATGTTGTATAAGTATAACACAATAGAAATAATCTAAGTTTTAAGCCTCAGATTTTGCTAACTAAAGCTGTGAACTATAAATGTAAAAAGAATGGGGTGAGCATTGAAACCAGCCCAAACAAAGCTAGATGTAAGCAACTGTGGTACATCTGGTTATGAACTTATCTAGAATACAAGTTACATGGTACAAATATAGCAACACAATAATAATCTAGACCTTAAATCTGAGACATTGCTATGCAACACTGAGAATTAGCGGGGAGGAGAATGAGGAGTTAAAAGTGTGCTACAACAATTGCACACCAAGAGAGAGGTGAGTCGTATTTAACCACTGACATTGTTTAGAATTTCTGGTGCATGGTGATAATAAAAAGACCAATTTCAGGTTGGTTTTATTTTCATTTAAAAAATATTTATACCATTTAAATTTCCTGAGCCCATTCAGACTTCTCCTACTAACCATTCTTTCCACTATGCCATAGGTCTCATCAAATGGGGAATTTAAACATAGCATATTGCTTACTATCACCTTTAGAAAGCAGTATAAGTTAAATAATGCCTTTAAAAGAACTTCTAAACATTGGAAAATTTCAAATAAAGAGAAGGAGTAGAAACTTCTAATAAATGAGTGTAGTTATTTGAATCATACCACAGATGATAATTATAATAACTGGATAAAATATTTTAAAATGCAATAAATTAAAGATATCGGAAAGCATCTGAAATAGAATCTGGAGAAAAGTTTTCCCCTGAAAACTGTAATTGGAAAGGGTAAAAATTTCAAGGTTTTGGCTTGGCCTCAGAAGGCCTTGGCCTGACTGTTCTCCCCAACCCCAGGGCTACTGTGTTAGAAAACCACATATGTGAACCACAACCTTATCAATTCAATGTGCCAGGTTAGACTTCAGGATTGAAAAGCAGGTGGAAATATAAAGGGAAAATTCTAAATGAGACAATGACAAAGAGTATAAACTCTGCCTAAATTTCCACAGTACTCATGTGTGGAGGAGACTTCAGGATACACAGCAAAAAGCAGAGACTTCAAAAGTAGAGCTTAACAGAGTGAGAGCTGTGTTTGCTGCCTTTTTTTTCTTAACTTGAGTGTATTTCTCAATTGTGTGCAGCTTGAGCAGCATAAAGCTGAAAATTAAGGGAAAATAAGTGTCAGAGGACAAAGCCTAAGGATGGAAGAGTATCGAAATTAGGGAGGGATTGCTAGAAACTAGGAAACTCGAGAGTGAGCCCTCAAACATGAGTATAATGTCTGTCTAAATCCTGGATGACTGCCAAATAATACAGGCACAGGCTATACACCAAGAGCCAGTAACCACACACCATAAGATTAGAACACATATATCAGTAGTTGCATAATGCATGAAACACAAAGTTTACAATTTGAATGCAAGTAAGATAGCTACTTAATAGAACAAGAGAACAACAATCTTCAGATAAACATAACAGAATTCTAAGTCACGTCAACTTATTATTACATAATGTTTAGTTTCCAACCAAATATTAGTAGACATGCAAAGAAACAGGAAAGTGTGAGTCAATAAAAAATAACTCCAAGTGAGCCCAAATGTTGATGTAGTAGAGACCAAGATTTCAAAGTAACTATTATAAATGTATTCATAGAATTAAAGGAAAATATGTTCAATGAGCTAAAAATAAATGATCTTCTTGATCAAAATTTTTTGGCAATTCTGGTCCTTTCCTGTTCCATATAAATTTTAGAATGAGCTTCTCAATTTCTGCAAAAGAGCCTGTATGGCTTTTCTTAGGGATTTTGTTGAATCTTTAGATCAATTTGGAGAGAACTGACATCTTAATAACATTGAGTATTCAAATCCATGAATATGAGATATCTCTCCATTTATTTAGAACTTCTCTAATTTTTCTCAACAATGTTTTGTAATTTTTGGTGTACAAGTCAGCCATTTCTTTTGTTAAATTTCTTCCTAAGTGTTTTGTTCTTTTTGATGCTATTATGAATAAAATTGTTTCCTTAATTTCATTGTCAGATTGGTCATTGGTAGAATAAAGAAATAAGATTGATTTTTGTAAATTGATCTTATATCCTGTGATTTTGCTGAACTCCTTTATTAGTTCAGTTTTTTTACTCTTTAAGATACACTTTTAAGTTTAAAAGTTTTAGATTTTACAGAATTGTTGTGAAGATAATACAGAGAATTTCTGTATACCCCATTTGAATAGTTTTTTTGTATTTAGATTCTTTCTTTCTTTCCTTGTTTTCTTTCTCCTTTTGTTCTTCTTATAGTGTTCTCCAGGACTCATATAATCTTTTAAACAGTGATGATGATAGAAGTCAACCTTGTTTTTTTTTGCAGTCATAAAGGGAACATATTTAAAGTTAGTTTACTATGTAAAATTTTGCTGTTGGTTCACCAACCTAAGAAAAGTCCTTTATTCCTTAGGTTGCTACAAATTTTTAATAATAAATACTACATAACTTTATCAAAGACTTTTTGCTGTAATCATTTCTACTTCAATATATTAATATGGTGAATTACATTGATAGACTTTTCTGATGTGAAACCATTCTTAACATTCTTGGGATAAACTCTAAACAATGTAATTTTGAAATGTACTACTGGATTTATAAATGTACTACTGAGTTTATAATTTTATCTTCCTCTGTTATTATCTGGTTTTGGAATCATGATTACACTAGCCACATAAAATGAGAAGCTTTGTATAACTCACTTGTTAAATATTCTTGGCCTGTAGATTTTTGGAAGGAGAGATTTTTGGCCACCGTTTCAATTTCTTTAATGTTCACTTATTTGTTCAAGTTTTAATTTTCTTATTTTATCAAATTTGGCACTTTGTATTCTTTTAATGTATCTATTTAATCCAGGTACAATTGAGCAAATAACCAACTGGCAATATTCCACGGGGTTGTAGCACCCTGGAGTACCTTATCGATTGACTAGATTCCATCAGTCCACAATAACTACTGTAAAATATCATTTCATAAGAAACATCAGGTTTTCACTTGCTCTGTTCTCACAAGGAATGTCAGAGCCCACACCACAAAGATAGTATTTCAGTGTCATAATATTAGAAATGATAGAAAACTACAGATGAAGAATCATGTGGTAAATCAGAAAACAAATTGTGAAGTGCCTAGATTCTAAGCAAAGGTGAAAGGGAAACGCTCATTTGGATTATGGTAGAGGCAGGAAAGGGCCCCCCTGATTATGGCAAAGTCTGGCAAGAATGGGGCTAGGGTGAGGGGAAGGCATCTTGCAGTCTCTGGAGGGCAAGGACTGTGTATTTTGCTCATTTTCTTATCAGCACCATGCACAAGTACCTGGTGCGAGTATAAGCGTGTTTAATTACTTTGAATTAATAGATAAGTTGAAAGACTCCCAACAGAGAGAGGAGGAACCATGGAATTGGGTGCAGAAAAGGTTTTATTTAGTTTTTTTTTTTTTTTTACTAATGGGCTCCTATTTTCCTTCAAAGAGGGCAAAATCCTTACAGAGAGGAGCATGACGATCATGGTCAAAAATGTTCGCCCAACAAGATTCTAAAGAAATGCACCTTTACTATATTCCCTGAACGACAAAGCTGCTAGTTCGAGATCGGCTTCAGGCATCCTGGGAAAAGAAGAAACAAGTGGTGTCCGTTAAGCTTTCAAACGCCTTCGCGCAACTGGGACGGGTGGAGCCGCGCACGCAGGGCGCGGGCAGGAGGTGCAGGGAGAGCCGGAAGCTGCGTGCAGGCCACGGGCAGGAGGTGCAGGGAGAGCCGGAAGCTGCGTGCAGGCCACGGGCAGGAGGTGCAGGGAGAGCCGGAAGCTGCGTGCAGGCCACGGGCAGGAGGTGCAGGGAGAGCCGGAAGCTGCGTGCAGGCCACGGGCAGGAGGTGCAGGGAGAGCCGGAAGCTGCGTGCAGGCCACGGGCAGGAGGTGCAGGGAGAGCCGGGAGCTGCGTGCAGGCCACGGGCAGGAGGTGCAGGGAGAGCCGGGAGCTGCGTGCAGGCCACGGGCAGGAGGTGCAGGGAGAGCCGGGAGCTGCGTGCAGGCCACGGGCAGGAGGTGCAGGGAGAGCCGGAAGCTGCGTGCAGGCCACGGGCAGGAGGTGCAGGGAGAGCCGGGAGCTGCGCGCAGGCCGCGGGCAGGAGGCGTCGGGAGAGCCGGGAGCTGCGCGCAGGCCGCGGGCAGGAGGCGCGGGGAGAGCCGGCTGCTGTACCGTACATCCC
>NW_007726242.1:216476-241364 GCF_000696425.1 Galeopterus variegatus
GCAGGCCCCGGCGCGCGGTGCTCGCATGGCCGCCACCCCGGCCCTTCCGCGCGCCGGGCCGCCACGGCCGAGACAGCCTGTTCCTTCCCCGGAAAATGGAGGCCGCAGAGGAGGCGGCCGCAGAGGCACTGCCCCAACCCTCAGAGCGGGAGCCAGAGCCCTCTCCGATAACCTGGGAGGACAGATCGACAGACATCGGTCAGTACGACTTGACCATCCTTCATTTCAAGGATGTTTACGACGTGGACCCGAAGCTTAAGAGCCTGTAGGAGGCGCTGCTAGGTGTGGGCCTCCATCTTTCCCGCCAAATCCTGAGGGGAACTGGGGGTGGGGGGCTGGAAACCTGGCGCTTCACCCACACAGACCTTGTGGGTCCCTGTTGCAACTCCCTGTTGGTCCTATTAGTAAATGGGCTGGTTTTCGAGGCCAGGAGCTAGTGGCAGGGTTTACTAAAGGGAAAAACCTGGAACTAGTGTGTGCACGTGTCAGAACAGGAATAAAAACCTATTCAAGTCTGGGCTATGAGAAATGCCCTTATTGTGTTTAATTCAGACCTGAGTTCACACCCAGTTTTTCCACTAACCATTTGTATCATCTTGGAAAAAGACTTATACTTCTTGAGCCTGTTTCATCATATGTAAAAAGAGAATTATTTCTTTTTTTCAGGGGTTAAGTAAGGTAATTCATGGAAAGTGTCTATCGCAGTGTCTTGCCGGTGGTAAGCAGTTAATAAATGCCAGTTTTTAGTTATTCCTGCTTTTCTGTAGTATAAAATTGTCAGTGCTCAGTGAGACCTCTGTAAGTACTAATAGCCAGGGACCTCAATTTTTTTTTTTTTTTAGCACATCTTTTCTTCTTTCTTTGCCAGGACTTTTACAAACTAGTAACACTGGCATGATAAAGAAAGACATTTGACTGGAATTTAAAGAATGGATATGATGTGGGTTAGGTGGAGATGGGAAAGATTTCAGGATTGGTATTTAGGGGACGAGGTTGTTCTAGGTTTTTTTTTGTTTGTTTGTTTTTTCTTCTTTTTTGCTACTTCTGTGGTTTGAAGCAAGTCACTTTAACCTTCTCTATGGGCTTTCTTTTTCTTTTTTTTTTTAAATTAGGAGGTTGGACTCCATGCATCTGACATTTTGCTCTCACTGATTCAAAGATGGAAAGTACTAGGAAATGGGGAATTACAATGGGCGCTAAGGTAAGGTAGTGTGCTCATGTAAAGGAATAGTGGGTTATAAAACTTGGGGTCGTGGAAGACTTCAGATGCTTGGCTAACAGTTGGAGAAATAGTCCAGATTTTTGGATGATCAAAAAGGTGTTTGTGACATGATCCAAGAGGTGTCTTAGAAATATTAAGCATGGTTTTGGGTGGAAAGATTAGAATGGGGTAAATCCTGGTAAGAGGAGAAATCAGTGAGACCCTTTGTGCTAGTATAGTTACGTCAGTTAGGTGGCGCAGTAAGAATCAAAAGGAACAGATGGATTTGAGAGAGAGCAGACACAGTGAACAAGACATGGTTACTCAATGTGTGAGTGTGTGTGTGTGTGTGTGTGTGTGTGTGTATACATGTACATAAGCAGAAAGGGGAGGGATCTACAGTTCTGTTGTTTAATACTGTTTTTGAAGGAGTAGCTAGTGTGATGGGAATTGGTGTTGGAAAGGTAATGTTAAATCAGTTGAATTTAAGTTGCTTGCTGACTATGTAGGTAGAAGTTAATAGCAAACAGTTGGGCAAATAAAATCTCTCAACTATCCTTTCTCTTTCCAGTATTTTAATTTATTGTTTTTTCCTAAAGCTCTTTTGTCTAATGTACTTGGTAAGAAAATCCTATTCTTAAAATTCTGTGGCTTCTCTGTGGGGAAGTCCACTTGTTGTGGTACTGGCCATTTGGGGGCTGCTAAGTACCCCTACATAAGGGTAGGCTAGTTTCTTTTCTTCAGATACCCATGCTTACAATCTGCCCATATGTTTTTGGTGAAGGCTTCTGGACACTCTGGGAGGTGTACTTGGAATCACATGTTGATGATCAGGTAGGAAGCTGCATTCACCCTTGATTGTCTTTAAGAACTTTGGTGTTTGCATTTACATCAGAACATAAACTACTCAGATGAGAGACTTAGTTTTTACTATCACTTTATTCTAAGCACCTGTAGTAGTGACTGGTACAAAGTGGGTACTGAGTAAATACTTTTTGAATGGATGAGTATGGTAATTGCTGGTACAATCTGAACCAGATAGAATGGCTCTGAATGTTGGCTTTCATTGTAACTTTATGGCGGTGGCAGTGGTGGTGAAGTGAAGTCTATTGATTCTTGGCCGTTGATTTATTTTTATTAAACTTTATTTCTTGAGGTGTTTTAGATTTACAGAAAAATTATGAAGATAGTACACAGTTTGCATACTCTCCCTATTATTTACATCCTACATTAGTATGGTACATTTGGTATAATTAATGGGCCAAAATTGATACATTATTATTAACCAACATCCATCCTGGATTCAGATTCCTTAGTTTTTACCTAATGTCCATTTTCTATTTCAGGATTGCATACAAGATACCATATTACATTTGTTCATGACTCCTTAGGCTCTTTTTAGCTATGACAATTTGTCTAGACTTTCCTTGTTATTAATGACCCTGACAGTTTTAGAGTTGTTGGTCTGGTCAGGTATTTTGCAGAATGTCTTTTACTTGGGATTTGCCTGATTTTTTTTCATGATTAGACTGGGGTTATGAGTTTTGGGGAGGAAGATCGTAGATGTAAAGTGTCAGTTTCATCACATCATTTCAGGGATACACTTTACTGACCTGACTTAACCTGACATTTGCCTGGTTTCTCCACTATAAAGTTACTCTTCCTTCTCTCCCCTTTCTAAACTGTACTCTTTGGCAGGAAGTTACTATGCACAGCTCAGGCTTGAGTGGGGAGTTATGCTCCACCTCTTTGAGGGTGAAGTACATAAATTATTTGGAGTACTTCTGAATGGGAGATTTGTTTCTTCTTCCTCATTTATTTATTTGTTCAGTCATTTATTTATATCAGTATTGCATTAGTTTCCTAAGATTGATGTAAGGAACTACTACGAACTGAGTGGCTTCAAATAATAGAAATTTATTCTCTCACAGTTCTCGGGGCTGACAGTCTGAAATAAAGGAGGTGTTGGCAGGGTTGGTTCCATTAAGGGCTCTGAGGAAGAATCTGTTCCATGCCTGTCTCCTAGCTTCTGGTGAAGGTACACAATTCTTGGTGTTTCTTGGCTTATAATTGTATTATTTTAGTCTCTGGTTCTGTCTTCACATATAGTCTTCTCCATCTGTGTGTCTCTTTGTCCAAATTTCCCTTGTCTTGTAAGAATATTAGTCATTGAATTAGGGCCCATCCTAATGACCTCATTTTAACTCGATTATGTCTACAGAGACTCTGTTTCTAAATAAGGTCACATTCACAGGCACTGGGGGTAGGACTTTTTTGGTGGGACACAATTCAGCTTCTAACAAGTGTGGATTCATGGATGTCATTGATTTTTAGTAGGATGCTTTTCAGTTTTTGTAGAAGCCCAAAGAAAAGCCATGGGTTGGCTTTTGAAGGATTAAAAACAAGGTATTTTATATGTCACATGGCAGAGTGGTATTTGGGAAATGCATTTTTCTATGGATTGTGTAGTTCAACGTGGTTTTATTGTAGGACTTCATCTTATGCCTATTATCCAAACATACTATTCATATACATATTAGTCATATAAATGAAAATGCCAGTTTCTTAGGAGATTATGCAGCTGCAATGTGTTTGGAAGGTCAAAGGTATAAAACTTAGAGACCTTATGCAGAGATAATAGTGAATAAAACTTTAGTGACTGGCCTTTGAAGACAGAAAGTATTCATCTTATTTCTGGACTATTCTGGCTATGAAAAGAAACCTGAGCTCATTAAATGAATATTCTTCTATGGTTGGTGCTTCGGAGATATTTCTGTTCATAATTGTTCTTCCTAGCAAAGTGGTTGCTGTAAGAATTAGTGTTTATTTAGAGTGGTGACAACTCTGAACCATTTATACTAAGGTGAAAGATTACCTTTTCTTTTTAACTCTAAGATGTTATAATTTTTGTATTCTTTAAATGTTGATATGTCCTAAAGTTTAGTCTTCAGCCTCTATGTTCACTTCTCTATGTGTATTCTGGATATTAATCCTTTGTCTGATGCATAGTTTGCAAATATTTTCTCCCACTCTCTGGGTTTTGTTTTTGCTCTGTTAATTATCTCTTTTGCTGTGCAGAAACTTTTTAGTTTGATGTAATCTCATTTCTTTATTTTTCCTTTTGTTGCCTGTGCTTTGGGGGTCTTATTCATAAAGTCGTTGCCCAATCATACTTCTTGAGTGTTTCCCCTCTGTTTTTTCTAGGAGTATTAAGTCTTTAATCCATTTAGAGTTGATTTTGGTATATGGTTAGAGGTATGGGTCTAGTTTCATTCTACATATGGATGTCCAGTTTTCTCAGCACCATTTATCAAAGAGGCAGTCTTTTCCCCAATGTATGTTCTTCAATTCTTTGTTGAAGATCAAGTATGTGGGTTGATTTCTGGATTCTCTATTCTGTTCCATTGGTCCAAGTATCTGCTTGAATGCCAGTACCATGATGTTTTGGCTACTATATCTTTGTAGTATAATTTGAAGTCAGGTAGTGTTATGCCTCCAGTTTTATTGTTTGTGTTCAGGATTGCTTTGGCTAATCAGGGTCTTTAGTTGTTCCATATGAATGTTAGAAGTTTTTTTTCTATTTCTGTGAAAAATGTCATTGGTATTTTGATGGGGATTGCATTAAATCTGTAGATCACTTTGGGTAATATGGACATTTTCACAATGTTAATTCTTCCAATCCAAGAACATGGAATATCTTTCCATCTTTTTGTATTCTCTTTGATTTCTTTCAACAGTGATTTGTAGTTCTCATTTTAGAGATCTTTCACTTCCTTGGCTAAGTTGATTCCTAGGTATTTTATTTTTTTGGTGACAATTGTAAGTTGGCTAGCTTTCTTGATTTCTTTTTCTGTTAGTTCATTGTTGGAATATAAAAATACTGCTGATTCTTGTGTGTTGATTTTGTATTCTGCAACTTTACTGAAATCATTTATCAACTCTAAGAGTTTTTTTTTTTTTGGTTAGTCTTTTGGCTTTTCTATATATAGGATCATGTCATCTGCAAACTGGGATAATTTGACTTTGTCTTTTTCAATTTGGATGCCCTTTATTTCTTTTTCTTGCCCAATTTCTTTGGCTAATACTTTCAATACTATGTTAAATAGGAGTGGTGAGAGCAGGCATCCTTGTCTTGTTCTTAAGGGAAAAGCTGCCAATATCACCCATTAAGGATGATACTGGCAGTGGGTTTGTCACATATGGCCTGTATTGTTTTGAGATACTTTCCTTCTATACCTAATTTGCTGAGTCCTTATCATAAAGGGATGTTGAAATTTGTCAAATGCTTTTCCTGCTTCTATTGAGATAATCATATGGTTTTTGTCCTTGATTTTGTGCAAGTAGTATATCACATTTATTGACTGGCATATGTTGAACCATCCACGCATCCCTGGGATGATTTCCACTTGATCATTGTATATAATTTTTTTGATGTGTTGCTGTATTCTACTTGCTAATATTTTACCTGAGGTTGTTGGATGAAATGTTCTGTAGAGTTCTGCCAGGTCCAGTTGGTCTAAGATGTTGTTTAGATCTTGTGTTTCTCTGTTGATTTTTTCCTGAATAATTTGTCCAGTGTTGAGAGTGGGGTGTTCAGGTGCCCTACTATTATGGTATTAGTGTCTATCTCTTTCTTTAGGTCTAATATTGTTTGCTTTATAACTCTGGCTGCTCTGACATTGGGTGCATATTATATTTATGACTGTTGGATAGATCTTTTTATCATTATATAGTGGCCTTTTTAATCTTCTTTTTATGATTTTTGGTTTAAAATCTGTTTTATCTGAAATTAGAATAGCTACTCCAGCTTGTTTTTCATTTCTATTTGCTTGATATATCTTTTTCCATCTGTTCACTCTTAGTCTGTGTGTGTCTTTACAGGTGAGGTGAGTCTCTTGAAGGCAGCATATTGTTGGGTCCATGTTTTTAATCTAATCAGTCAGTCTGTGTCTTTTGAGTGGGGAATTCAGTCCTTTTACATTGAGTTATTATTGAAAGGTGTTGCTTTGCCTTGCATGGATTTATCACCTCTCTTTCCCTGGGTGACAGAGATGCAAAGGATTTCTCAAAGCCCATTTCTTTTGGGCAGTGAGAGATCCCGAAGGGGTTAATCTCCCAGAACCCTTAAGAGAGAGGCATTCCTTCCTTCGGAAATTAACCCTGACCTGGGGTTCTGTCTCAATATTTATTCTCCAGGCCAGAAAGTTACAGAAAAGGAACATAGGTGGAGTTATGGTTAAGTATAGTTTAACAATAGAAGCTGGTAACATCAGTGAAACAAGTAAAGTGACATTCCATTATGCAATTTGCAAAAGTTTAAGTTGATCCACCAACAAAAGCTTGATCTTAGCATACACTGTTTTTCCCTACAGCATTTTCCCCAGTATTTTACATATCAATCAAATAACTTGTCTGTCCTTGAGCCAGCAACTTTGCTGTGTTACAAAGAGTTTAGCCTGAGGAAAGTTTCCTGTCTTTTGCAAGGTTAACATTTCTATATGTAATTCCAAAAGGTAAGGCTAAACCTGAGACTACAGGGCTTTGGAAAATAGGCCCTGTGAAATACATTTGCTTTAGAAATATTAGTGCTCTCTACAGAAATGTGTTGATTTACTCCTGTCATTTTATTGATTTTTGTTTGGATGTTTTAAATATCTTTTGTTCCATTCTTTCTGATTTGCTGTTTGTCTTCTGTGTTTGTTGGTTTCTTGGGATGGTAAATAAACTTTTATTCCCCCTCTATATTGTTAGCATTTTTATTTTACTGGTGGGTTTAGTTCTTTCTTGAGTATTCACTGTAGCGATGGTTGGTTTTCAGGTACCAGACCCAGTACTCCCTTGAGAATTTCTTGTAAGGCTGTTTGTGTAGTAGTGAAATCCTGCCGTTTTGTCTGTCTGAGAAATATACTATTTGACCTTCATTTCGGAAGGATAGCCTTGCTGGTTAAAGTATTCTTGACTGGCAATTTTTGTCTTTTAGTATTTTGAATATATCATCCCATTCTTTTCTGTCTTTTAGGATTTCTGATGAATAGTCTGATGTTAGTCTCATGGGGGCTTCCTTATAGGTAACTTGATGCTTTTCTCTTGCAGCTTTTAAGATTCTCTCTTTGTCTTTGAGTTTTGCCAATTTGACTATAACATGTCTTGGAGAGGACTTTTTTTTTGTTTGAATATATTGGGGGATCTTTCAACCTCCTGAATCTGAAGATCTGTATCTCTCCCTATACCTGGGAAGTTTTCTGCTATTATTTTACTGAATATGTTTTCAATGCCATTTCCTTTTCCTCCCCTTCTAGAATACCCCTGATTTGGATATTTGAGTACTTAAGGTTGTCTGTTATCTCTCTTAGATTTTCTTCAATTTTTAAAATTCTTTTTTCTTTTTCTTTTTTTTCTGCTTGTGTTATTTCAAACAGGCCATCTTCAAGGTCAGAAATTCTCTCTTCTGCTTGTTCTAGCCTGCTGGTTAAGTTCTCTGTTGTGTTTTTTATTTCATTGAATGAATCCTTTAGCTCCACAAGCTTTGTTACATTATTTTTCAGGGCATTGATTTCTTTGTACATTTCCTCTTTCAGGTCCTGTATACTTTTTCTCACTTTGTTGTGTTGTCTAAGTTTTCTTGTATCTCATTTAGTTTCCTCAGATTTGTTGCTCAAAATTCCTTGTCAGTCATTTCAAGGACTTCCTGTTCTATAGGATCTAGAACTTAGACTTGTTATATTCGTTTGGTGGTGTCATACTTTCTTGGTTTTTCATATTTCTAGTATCCCTCCATTGGTGTTTAGTCACTGTGTCAGAGGCTTTCATGGTCCATTTGTTCCACCCTGGTGTCTTCAGCAGTGGCAGGGAGTTTTGCTGTGGCTCAGCTGCCTGTTGCTGCCTCGGGGCCTGGGGGTCACTAGTTTGGGCTTCTCAGGGGAAGAAACTCAACTGTCCTGGATCCCAGGGGGGCTGCCAGGTGGGAGCTGTTGCCTCAAGGCCTGGAGGTCATCCATTAAGGCCTCTTGAGCAGGGACTCACCTGGCCTAGATCCTGCAGGAGCTGCCAGGTGGGAGCTGTCGCCTTGGGGCCTGGGGGTCATTGGTTCAGGCCTCTTGGGGCCAGGGACTAGCCTGGCCTGGATCCTGCTGTATTTTTCTTTTAAAGGGTCAATAAAAGAAAAAATTAACTCATATTTGCCTTTTCCAGTGCCTTTCATTTCTACCTGTAGTTCAGTGCATTTGCCTGGCATCATTCTTTTAGCCTGCATAATTTTGTGTAATATTTCTGGTAATGCAAGTTCAGTGTCAATAGATTTTCTCAGTTTTTGTGTATAAATGTTCTTATTTCATTTTTGAATAATTTCTTGTTGAGTGTGAAATTCTAAGTTAGCAGTTTTTCCCCCAGCACTTTAAAAATGGCATTCTAATGTTTTCTGGCTTGTTGCAATGATAGCCATTCATAATGTTTCCTACCATTGCCATCACCACCCCACCACTCTTGCTTTATGTTATATTTTTTCTCTTTGTCTTTGTTTTGTTAGCAGGTTGACTATGATGTGTCAAAGTATGTGGGTATTTTTTGGTTTATCTGTCTGTTTTTGTATTTTTCCTTCTGTGGTTCACTGAGATTCTTGAATATGTGAGTGTGTATTTTTTTTTTTTTAATCAACCTTGGGAAACTATTAGTCATGTCTCCTCAAATATTGTTTCTGATCCATTCTCTTTTTTGTATCCTTCTGGGATACTAATTACTTGTATGTTGTGTATGTTGGATTTCTTTCTTTTTTAAAAAATGCTTCCACATTTTTTATGCCTTGCTTTGTTTTTATTCCCCATTTTTTTTCTGTGCTTCAGGTTGAGTATAATAAATAATAAACAGTTTTGAAATTCTATAATTTCCATTTGGTTTTCTATTAAAATTTTTCATCTCTTCATCCTGTCCATTTTGCTTGTAGTTTCCTTAACATTTTAACTTAAATTATTTTAAAGCCCTTGTTTGAAAACTCCAATGTCTGGATTATCTGGGAGGCTCCCCTTTTTTAAATCTTGGTTATTGGATATGTTTTTGTCTCTTTTCACATGTCTAGTAATTTTTTAGTGCATACAGACTATATATGAGGGATCCTCAAAAAGTTTATGGAAATATTCATATTATCTTTTAGTTTTTTTTTTTTTTTGCAGCTGTCTGGTATGGGGTATGGGGATCCATTTTCATGAGCTTTTTGAAGTACTCTCATAAGAAGGAACTATAGAAGCACTGGATGATGCTTACTTCTTCCAGAAGTGTGTCCTTTTTTTCTTTTCTTTTTTTTTTGGTGGCTGGCTTGTGCAGAGATTGAATCATGGACCTTGGTGTTATCAGCACCATGTATTCCCTATTCCTTTGTCATAAAGATAAGATGAGGGATTGATCACCTCAGCCTATCAGCTGAATCAGCCTGAATCACTTTTGATTGCAGTTTTGGCAAAATTCATTCTGCCTTTAGTTCTTCCTTATTCATCAGACTTTGAGAACTTGTTGGGTCTTTACCACATTAGCTTTAAAAGATTGGGAGATTCAGTCTGCTCCTTAGAACTTTGCTCTTTGGCCTGCTATCCCATTCTATTTACAGATTTGGCGGCTATCTTTCCTCTAGTAGAACGTAGTGTCCTATCTACCATGAGACTATAGGAAATTTTATTTTATTTTATAGAGTTCTCTACTCTTCCAGAATGTAGGAAACATATTGCTATAAATTAGCTACACATTTTCGACTCCTGAAATTTCCAATTTATGTACCAGCTCTGTACAATCACTAAAAACATTGCTGGTTTCTTTTTTTCCCTAGAAAATCTCCTCTTTGTGGACCAAGCTCAATCCTCTGCTCTTATTGATTCATAATTCACAAATATCCCCAGAGAAGAAAACAGCCAGTGATTGCTTATCTCAGAAAGGTTTTCTACTTTCTGGAACTTCAGGTCACTTGGTTCTTTTTACTTCCTTAGTTCTCTGATGTCTTTAAAAACATTTTTTTTTGTTTGCTGAAGTGGGAATATAGTCTGCTACAACCTGCTTCATTTTACGTGAGACCAGAAATCCAACTTAGTCTCTAACTAGACCTTTTAAAACTCAAGTTTAGGTAGTATTTCTCATACTTTTTATAGTACAGTACTTGGTATTTACTAAATATTTGGTGATTGATATGAGATTTTGATTTGGGAATCATATAAAAATATGGACTGTAGTTGAGAACATGTGAGTGGATAAGTTTTCTAACAGAGGAATATAAACTCAGGATATATTTATTGGATACATACTGAGTGCCCGGCATCCCACAGATATAAAAGCACTAGGAATTTAAATATAACGAAGACAAAAATATTTATCCTCAGAAGCTTAACAGTCTTAGGGGATTGGGGGAAAGACATGTAAATAGATTAAATGTCATGATAGAGTTATCATGAAGGTGTCAGGAGATTCTTTACAGCACTAGCAGGTCTTAAACTGAGTCTTATGGAACAAAAAAGAGTTTCCTGGATTGGGTTGGTAAATGGTACTCTAGTTTGGAAGGAACAATGCATATGAGATGGAGGTTTGAGAGAGCTCCTGCAATATGCCTCTTACGAAAGTCCATTTTGGAGGAGGAGATAAGGCTGTAAAGACATGTAGGAACCAGACGGATCTTTAAAAGGTCTTAGGTTTTTGATGGTAATGTGGTCACAACAGTAAGTTGCTCAAGTGGACTAGAGATGGTCATTGAATTAGAGAGCCAGCTAAGGCTGCTTTTACAGGGTGTTAAAGTCATCAAGATGGTTTCAGAATATGGAGTAAAGTGAAAGGTTTAAGCCATGTGAATGTGGGGGTAGTGAATGGTAGTTTTCATTGGGAAAAATGGCAAATCAGAATCACCTGGGTAGATTTTTCAAAATATACACGTTGGTCCCCAAAGCTAAGGCTGTTATTAGATATACATCAGAACCCACTGGCATGGAGAGTGGTAAATTCAGATACTGTGAGGGTTAAAAAGAAGAGCTTTTTGTCCAGTCTGAAACTAGCTTTAGGGAATGTCTATTTCTTTTCTCCCCATTTCCCTTACTGTCTATTTTGTTTATTGTGGAGAATCAAAGAATGTGTAGTGGCCACTAGAGAGGGCTGGTGTAGTTAAATGCTTTCCTCAGGGGAAGTTTAGATTTCAATGAAAAGCAAGGGGAGGCAGTAGGATGAAGGAAGTATTCAGTAATGAGGTTTAGGAGATTTGTTTACCATTGGAACATTAGATTATAAGGCTGCAGAGAGGCATTATCTTACATCAAACTTGATGCAATGAATTTAATTTTAAAAACCTAGTAAGACATCGAGCAAATCTCCTTTCATCTTGCTTCCAGGGGATATAATTTGTATTTAAGGATTTGCATTATGTAGCATAGTTTGAGTTTTCCTATATACCCTAGAGTGTGTGTATTTTTTAAGCAATTTAAAATTATAATTTTGAGGACATTTTCTGTGGTATGATACGTTTTATATTTAAATGGAAAATATGACTGATTTAAGAAATGTGTTTTAGCCTGTCCTTTTAGAATGCAAATATGCTAAAAGGTGAGGTATGTTGGTTATACAAAGTGGTTTTATTAAAAATTTTTTTATTCACACTTTAGTTTTTATTCTAATTTAGAATAATCTTCCTGTTGCTATTTAAAATATTTCCTTTGTTTTTGATAAAGACATAAAATTATAGCACTTACAATTATTTTTTCAGATTTTCAACAGCTGTGAAAAACTAGTTTCCTGAATCCACTTTTGATTTTTAGTGATGACTGCTTAAATCCTTCAGTTTTTTTGGATATAGTCTCAGTTTTAAGTAAAATAACAAAAGGAAAGCATGTGATTCCTATATTAAATGAATTGGGAGTACATTTTGTAGTTTTTGGTAAGTATTTGTAAGCTATCCCTTTTACTCTTATTTGAAGTTTCTAAAGTAATTTATGTACTACTTTTAGATTATTTGATTTAAGAGGAGTTGAATAATTCTGTTTATCAATTTATAGGCATTGAGACAGAGCATTTGGAAATAAATTAACAGGATTGTTCAATGAATCTGAAAATTCATAATCAAACCTAGATTTTATTTTGTGTGGTAAGATTTTTAATTGTGCCTATACAAAAGTGAGAGGTGTTTTCAGAATAGTTGAGATCATAGGCTTTAAAGTTAGTTGGGCTTGGATCTGAATCCTGATTCTACCATCTTCTAGTTAAGTGATTTTTTAAAAAGTGACCAATTTCTCAAAGCCTCAGTTTTCTCAGATGTAAAATTAGGAAAATAATGCTACCTACCTCACAAGTAATGAAAAGAAAAAATATCTGAACTATTGGTGAAATGTGTTGAATTTTGATGGGAAGATAATAGTTTCGACATTATTTACCTATGTTGAAGAGATAACTAGGGAATTTAGATAGAGGCTGAGATAACAGGGATTTATCTCTATATCTAATTACCTTCTTATTTTAGGGCTATACAGTTGTTAATAGTGGATATACAGGTATAAGAGATTTTTATGTTTTTCTGTGAGTTTTTCTAGATTTTTTACAGTGAACCAGTGGGATCATTGATACCCATTGTTTAATAATTTGTTCCCATTGGGTCAGCATACTATGTTTTCATTTTTAAAAGAAAATTTTATGTATTTTGAACATTTTCCCATATTATAGAATCTTTTTTATTATGTAAATATTTATAACATAAATTTACCATTTTAACCATTTTAAAGAGTACAGTTCAGCAGTATTGAGTATATTCACATCATTGTGTATAAAATGGTTTCTATAACATTATTTTTAATGGTTGCATAGCATTCCATTCAGTGGGTGGTATTTCATTATTTAACAAATATAAAATATTTAGATTGTTTCCAATTTATTATTATTACAATAAAATTGGGAGTTTGGAGAGATTGATTTAGGGAACGAAAGGATGCTTAAATATTTTAGACAAATATTAGTGAATGCCTGTTGTTAGAATAGGTAGGATAGCAAAAATGAAATGATTATATAGAATCTGAACATTTATGCCATTCTTACAAACCATGAATAGACTTTGTTTCTTTGGGTGACGGAGAAGATAAAGAATCAAGGAAAAAAAAGGCAGAATGAGCCCTAGGATTTAACTATTCTTTCTTCACTTTAACCTACTTAACATGGTCTTTGTCGTGTCTGCCACAGACTTCCAAAGCTCATTACCATGTGAAGTAAGAAGTTAGAATCTAAAATTGTACCATGTTTAAATCCAGGATATAATTGGTTCCTAATTTTAGTCTACATGTGGAATTGGATCATAAGTCCTGAGTTTCTTCTACTTACTTACCTATGTTGTAAAATTAGGGATGTGTGAATGGTGAAACCCCAGCTTTGTGAGGAATGTATAGATCTGCTGTAAATGATACCATTTTCAGTTTATTTGATGCTCTGTGTATACCTCAAATCTATATTGATCGATTTCAATTTTCTTTCTTTTTTAAAATTTTAATTTCTCAATATACATTGTAGTTGGCTTTTGTGAGCCTTTACCCATTCCTCTTCCGCCCTCCCTCTCTCTCCTCCCCACCCCCCACATCATATCTATTCCCTTGTCTTAACATGTTCAAGGAATTGTTGTGGTTGTTGTGTCTTCTTCCCCCTCTCTTTGTTTGTTTGTGTGTTTATTTATTTTTAGTTCCCACAAATAAATAAGAAAATGTGGTATTTTTCTTTCTGTGCCTGACTTGTTTCACTTAATATAATTTTCTCTAAGTCCATCCATGTTGTTGCAAATTGTAGTATTTCATTCTTTTTTATACCAGAGTAGAATTCCATTGTGTAGATATACCACAGTTTCCTTATCCACTCATCTGATGATGGACATTTGGGCTGGTTCCAACTCTTGGCTTTTGTAAATAGTGCTGCAATAAATACTGGAGTACAGGTATTCCTTCGGCATGATGATTTTCATTCCTCTGGGTATATTCCCAGCAGTGGGATAGCTGGGTCATGTGATAGATCTATCTGCAATTGTTTGAGGAACCTCCATACCATTTTCCATAAAGGCTGTACCATCTTGCAGTCCCACCAACAGTGTAGAAGGGTTCCTTTTCCTCCGCAACCTCTCCAGCACTTATCATTCTCAGTCTTTTGGATATTAGCCATCCTGACTGGAGTGAGATAGTATCTCAAAGTGGTCTTGATTTTCATTTCCTGGATGCTGAGTGATGTTGAGCAGTTTTTCATGTGTCTGTTGGCCATTCATATATCTTCCTTTGAGAAATGCCTACCCCTATGTTTTCGTTAAAGAGTTTTATTGTGGGTTCTATTGTAAGGTGAGAACAAGTAGTCAATCCATGTTGGTTATACTCAGCTTATCAGTTTGGCTAAGTATTTTATTGCATTTTTGTTTTGATATTTAAAATTCTTTTTATGAATTCAATGCAATTTGGAGATACAGAAAAGTACCAAGAGACAGAAAATAATCACTCCAAATGCTATAATTTAGTTTAACATTTTGTGATATTTCCTTCTAGTTTCTTTCATGTACATTTTCATGTAGTTGAGATCATACTGTAATTGTACAATTTTGCATATGAATACTTTTTCTTGAACATTATATCAAACATTTCCACATGTGTATGAGTTTCATCCTGGCAGTAAATAGATGACACAGCTACCCGGGTAATTAAAAGAGTTTAATAAAAAGACTATTTACAAAGGTATGGGGAGGAGGAGGGAAATCATAAGGGAGGGGTAATATAGTATTGAGCACTTAAAATGCGGCTAGTACAAATTGAGGTGTGCTGTAAGTTTAATATATATACTGGATTTATAAGAGTTTGAAAATAGGAAGGCCGGCCTGTGGCTCACTCGGTAGAGTGCGGTGCTGATAACACCAAGGCCACAGGTTCGGATCCTATATAGGGATGGCTGGTTGGCTCACTGGCTGAGCGTGGTGCTGACAACACCAAGCCAAGGGTTGAGATCCCCTTACCGGTCATCTTTAAAAAAAAAAAAAAGAAAATAGGAGAATGTAAAATATTTCATTACTTGTTTTGTATGTTGATTACATGCTGAAATGGTAATATTTTGGACATATGTTAAATAAAATATATTAAAATTTCTTTCACCTTTTTTTTTTGATGTGGCTACTAGATAATTAAAATTACATACATTGCTTACATTATATTTCTGTTAGTGCTAGTATGGAGTATAGTATAGGGAGACATCTCTAAGTCTGTAAAAGGAAGAGAGGAGTCCCATGGAAAGGTCAGCTGGTGGAATACATATCTTTAAGTAGAGGATTGCAGCCAGTCTACATTGACCCAGTAAGAAGGAGGAAGTATGGGTAATAAAGACTTTGATCGTGTTCTGTTCCTCAACCATTTCCTCTCAGATTCCTGCCTCTGCCTAACATTGGTTTAATCAAACAGGAAGCCAGTAGATAAGAGAGCCAGTTGATACAGTTCATAGGGACTGGCCTACCTGAGTCTAGAGCAGGGTAGAAAAAGAGAGAGAGTGAATCTGAAGGAGCCTGCTGAAGATATCCAGAATATCACCTCATTAAATGCTTTGAAAATATAATTTTCAAGAATTGCACATTCCATTTTATATATTGTATTGTGAATATGCTGGAAAAAGTTATGTAGTCTATTTATCTGAATTATTTAGGGTATATAGTTTTGTTTAATATAAATAAAAGATAATTCAAACAATTTTTTGTTGGAACAGCAATCAAGCATTTCATTGATAGTTTTTTTAAGTGTACTCCAGAATTTGAAAATTGATAGAATTTTGACATTGCCTATTTAATCCTCATATATAAAGTAACACTTTAAGATTATTATTAATTTTTTTAATCTAAACTGACAGTGGGGCATATAGCCTTGTTTGGGGTTGACTTTATTTAAAACTTTTCTATTTATTGATTTAATTCTGAGATATTGATTGATAATCTAATTCATTTTAATGGAACTTGATGATTCTAAGGTGATGAAAATCAGTAGTTCATTTCATTTTTAAATGATAGAGCATTTAAAAATGTATTTTTTTTCATTACAAGCACGCATATTATGAGCCATTTGTTAATAAAGGCTTGGTAAATAAAAGACTTAATTAAAAGGCTATCTAGGACATTTTCTTTCACTTATCTATGGGATTGAATGTCTGTTAAGTATGAGTATAATATGATTTCTTACCTCAAAGAGAATACACTAGATTCATCAAAATCTTTAAATTTTGTTCTCAGGTAGTTTGATCTATGCCCTTAAAATATATTTTTGCTTTGTACTTTTATTATAGACATTACAATAAAAACATCTGCTCAGTTCTAAAACCTAATACACATTCAAAATTAGTAGAATGAACATTATTTTCTTAGTTCAATTTTTTCCTTTTAACTATTTTTTATCATTAATATTTCAGAATTAAACTTGTAGTATATGAAAGTCTTAGTAGGTGATTATTCTGATTATTGATATGTGTAGAGAGACAAAACTCAACTGTAGTTCCTTTTGCGTTTAGTAATGGCTATCTAGTTCTGAAAATGTTTTAAGATTAAATAATGATAATCCATGTTCCCTGAAATATACTATTCCTTTGGAAAACTTAGCATTTTCATAAGATGTGATTAATTTTATTAATGTGTTCAACTTTTTCATATAGGTAATTACACAGTTCAATAACCAAAAAAATTTTAATTATAGAGTAAAGAATCTCTTTCCTATTTTTGGCCCCTTCTGCCCAGTTCCTACTCCTCTTAAGTAACTTTTTAGTTTTTTAGGTTTTTTTTCAGGGTTTCTTTGTGTGTATATGTAAACAAATATGTACATTGCTTCTTATTTTTCTTCATTTTTTATACAAAGGGAGAATATTACATATACTGTTGTCATTTCCTCACCATCTCTTTCTTACATTTTTCTTTTTATTTCTGCTTTTTGGTCTTCCTTACTTCTTTTATTGATTCTTAATTATTGGAGAAACATTTCGTCAAAATTTAAATCTCTACTGTGGGAAGATTTTTTTGAATATTCTTTCTTGTCAGGTAAGTTTTGCTGCTTTTCCTGTCTTTTTTCTTTTACCAGTATTGTGCCAGGTAGGATTCAGTGCAAGCTGGTGATGGGAGATGTAGGAGTTGTTGGAATTGTTCCTCTGTTTGGGGAAGTTAAAGCATTTACAGCAACAAGTGTCAGCGGGTGAAAGTAGTGACATAATATGTGTGCTCGTGTATCGGCTTGTTCTGGACTTTGGTCTGTGGTCGCTCCCTTTTTGCGTCTAGCTGGGTGTAGTTCTGGCTTTTAGTGAAAGTGACTCAGCATTAAGAGATGAGCTGCCCTGGCTTGTTCTGGACTTTGGTCTGTGGTCGCTCCCTTTTTGCATCTAGCTGGGTGTAGTTCTGGCTTTTAGTGAAAGTGACTCAGCATTAAGAGATGAGCTGCCCAAGTGCATTGGAAGTTATCTGGAGGTTAGGAGCCTGACCAGACAAAAGTAAATGATCCAGGATGGCTGGGTCATTTTAAAAGTAATCTTTTAAAAATATATAGCTAAAAGTCAGACTCAAATTTCAAACATAGCATGGATATCTAAGTTCAAGTTTGTGTTAGCTAAATTCATATCTGAAGTGAACTAGTCTTCAACTTTAGAAGAAAGTCCCAATAAAAATAAATCTTATTTAGATTTTAATCTAATCTTATTTAGATTTTAAGTGTTCTCACCACAAAAAGATAAATATGTAAGGTAATACATATATTTTCTTTGACTATAAGTTGTTATACATATATTTTAAAGTTTATTTTTAAAATTATTATTTTTAATTGACAAATTATAATTATATTTATGGAGTACAGTGTGATGTTTTGATATATGTATACCATGTGGAATGATTAAATCAAGCTAATTAACGTATTCATCACCTTACTCACTTAATATTTTTTGTGATGATACATCTGAAATGTATTCTCCTAGTTATTTTGAAATATACGATACATTATTTTTTACTATAGTCACTCTGCTGTGCAGTAGATTTCAAAACTTGTTCTTTTGTCTAGCTGAAATTTTATACCCTTTGACCAGCAACTCCTCATTCCCTGCCCCAGGCCCTTGCCCAGCCTCTGGTAAACATCATTCTACTTTCTACTTTTATGAATTCAACTTTGTTAAGATTCCATGTAAAAGTGAGATCATGCAGTATTTTTCATTCTGTGTCTGGCTTATTTCATTTAGAATAATGTCTTCTAGATTCATCTCTGTTGTGCCAAGTGACAGAGTTTCATTCTTTTTTTAAGGCTGAATAGTATTCCATTTTGTATATACACCACATTTTCTTTATCCATTTATCAATTGGTGGACACTTAGATTGATTCCATATCCTGGCTATTGTGAATAATGCTGCAGTGAACATAGGAGTGCGGATATCCCTTCAACATATTGATTTTAATTTTTTTGGATATAGTCCCAGAAGTGGGATGGCTGGATCATTAGTTTTTTGAGGAACCTGCATACGGTTTTCCATAATGGCTGTACTAATTTACATTCCCACCAACAGTGTACAAGAGTTCCCTTTTGTCTGCATCCTCACCAACACTTACCTTTCATCTTTTTGATAAAAGACATTCTAACAGGTGTGAGGTGATATCTCGTGGTTTTAATTTGCCTTTCCCTAATGGTTACTGATGTTGGGCATTTTTTCATGAACTGTTGGTCATTTGTATATCTTTTTTTGAGAAGTGTCTGTTCAGGTCTTTTGCCCACCTTTACTTGCTTATTTGTTTTCTTGCTATTGAGTTGTTTCAATATATTTTCTAATATTTTGGGTTAATACCTTGTCAGATGTATGGTTTGCAAATATTTTCTCCCAATCTGTAGGTTGCTTTGTCACTCTGTTAATTTTTTTCTTTGCTGTGCAGAAACTTTTTAGTTTGACACATTCCATTTGTCTAGTTTTACTTTTGCCTGTGCTTTTGGGGTCATATCCAAAAAGTTATTGCCCAGATTAGTGTTGTGAAGCTTTAGGTTTTTGTTTTCAAATGAATTTGTAAATCACTGTTTGTTAGTACAGTAATGAGCCATATAATGAGCTTTTGGTCAATGATGGACCGCATATGCGACAGTGATTCTGTAGATTATAATGGCTATACCACGTAGCCCACGTGTGTAGTAGGCTACACCATCTAGGTTTGTGTAAGTACATGCTATGATGATTGTGCAATGACAAAATCACCTAACGATGTATTTCTCAGAACATATCCCCATCATTAAGCAATGCGTGACTGTATATCCCTCATTTGGAGATTCATGCTGTATATCACAGTGTAAAGATGCGGAGAAGTTGATGAGTAAAGAAAGCCCTTTAACTTTTGCTTAACCCATTTTTTTCAAAACAACTGAAGAATTATGTTGAGTATAATAATATCCCAAAGAACTAAGATTTCATGGAATACAGTTTGGTAAATATTGGCCCAGAAAAAAAGTCAGATGTTGTTTTCATTCACTTCTACCTACCCTGAACTTTGCTAAAGCCAGTGGTCATTTCCAGTCCTCATTTTTTTTTTCCTTATTAACAACATTTGATGCAGGTGATCATTCCTTTCTTCCTGAAACACTTTCTTCACTTGGGTTTCAGAACACCTCATTTCCTTCCCCCCCCCAGTTATACTGGCTGCTGTTTCTTGATCTCTTTCGCTGGTTGCTTCACATATCTTCAACCTCCTAATGTCGGACCATCCCAGAAATAAGTTCTTGTTCTTCTTCTCTATATTTCCTCTGCTATTGATCTCATCCAAATTTCCGACTTAGAATCCTATTTGTTTGCTGACTCTAAACAACCTGGACCTTTTCCCTCAAAGCCAGACCTGATTAACCAACTGCTTAATTGATATATTGACTTGGGTATTTAATAGGTCTGAAATTAATTCTTTATTTCCCAACAATATATTCTCCTATGCAGTTGTGCCTTTCTTAGTTGAGTTAATACAACTCTTATCTTCTTTATTCCTCCACATGCTGAGGTCAAAAATCTTAGGTGTCATTCGTGACTTCTTTGAACTCTTACAGCCCCAAACCAGTTTGCTAGTAGTTCCCTTTGGCTCTGCTTTCCAAAAATATCCAGGACCTATCCACTCTCTATTACCTCCACTCTATCACTCTGATCCAAGCACCTTCGCCTCTTTTCTGGATTATTACAATACCCTCTTAAATGGTTTCGCTGCTTCTGCTCTTGCCTTCCTACAGACTATTCCTATCAACAGCAGGCAGGGAAATCTTTTTAAATGACAGATAATGTCATTTCTCTGTTCAAAAATTCCAGTGTCTCCTGAACTCATTCAAAGTAAAAATCAAAGTCTTCTGTGCCCAACTAGACCCCATCTGATCTAGCTCTCCATTATTTTTTTTTTGTTTTTATCTACTATTGTCTTGTCACTCATTTTGCTGCAGTTATTTGTCAGTCTCCTTTCTGTTCCTCAGTCACACCAGTTATATTCTCAACTTGAAGTCTGTGGTTTTGCTATTTCCTCTACCAGATATTTATTTATTTATTTTTATTTTTTATTTTTTTCCTTTTTGTCTTTTTTCGTGACCGGCAACGGGATCGCAACCCTCGGTGTTGCGCCCGCACCTCGCTCAGCCAGTGAGCGGCTGGTCTGTATGTGGGATCCAAACCCTTGGCGGGAGCGCCGCCGCGCTCCCAAGCGGCACACTGTAGCATGCGCCACCGGGCCAGCCCTCTGCCAAATATTTAAATGGCTGGCTCTTCTTGCTTAAATGTCATCTCAGAGTGGCCTCCACTAAGGAGACTATTTCACCTTATACCCTCTACTCGGGCACTGTCTGCCTTTCTTGTTTCATGTTTTTCCATCACACTAGCTTCTAATACATGATATATTTTACTTAATTATTTGTAAAGTATTTATATTTTACTTAATTACTTTTTTATTGTCTGTCTCCCCTCGTTTCCTGATAGTAGAGATTTTTGTCTGTTTTATATCTGCTATATGTCTAACACCAAGAATAGTGCATGGCACACAGAAGTTGCTCAATAATGTTGAGTATATGAATGAAAGGCTTTATTTGCATCATCTTCATTGTTTCGAAGGTCATGAGATTATCTTGACTTGTTTCATAAATTGTGCCGTGTTAGTATGCAGGGTCTTTTTAAAAAAAAGATAGACTTTATTTTTTAGAGCAGTTTTAGGCTCACAGCAAAATTGAGCAGAAGGTACAGAGATTTCTCATATACTCCTGCCCCACATATGCATAGTGTCTCCCATTACCAATATCCTCAGCCAAAGTGGTATATTTGTTAAAACTAATGAACCTACATTGACACATCATTATCACTCAAAGTCTGTAGTTTACATTAGGGTTCACTCTTGGCGTATATATTCAATGGGTGTGGACAAATTTATAATGCATGTATCTACCCTTATAGTATACAAATAGTTTCACTTTCCTAAAAATCCTCTGTTCTCTGCCTATTCATTCCCATTCCCCCACCCAACCCATAGCAACCACTGATCTTTTTACCCTCTCCATAGTTTTTTCTTTTTCAGAATGTCATGTGGTTGGACTCATACATTGTGTAGCTTTTCTAGATTGGCTTCTTTCAGTTAGCAATATACACTTAAGGTTTCTCCATGTCTTTTTATGGCTTGATCACTCACTTCTTTTTATCACTTAATGATCCATTGCCTGGATATATCACAGTTTATTTATCCATTCACCTACTGAAGGACAACTTGGTTGCTTCCAAGTTTTAGCAATTATGATAAAGCTGTTATAAGCATCATGTGCAGCTTTTTGTGTGGACACACATTTTCAACTACTTTGGGCAAATACCAAGAAGTACAATTACTGGACAGTATTGATAACAGCATGTTTAATTTTGTAAGAAACTACCAAACTGTCTTCCAAAGTGGCCATACAATTTTGCATTCCCAACCGCAGTGAATGAGAGTTCTTGTTGCCCCACATCCCCACCAGCATTTGGTGTTGTCAATATTCTGGATTTCCTAATAGGTGTGTAGTGGTATCTTATTTTCATTTTTATTCCCCTGATGATATATGATGTGGAGCATCCTTTTACATGCTTACTTGTCATTTGTATAACTGCTTTGGTGAGATGTCTATTGAGGTCTTTGGCCCATTTTTGAATTAGGTTGTTTGTTTTTTAATTGATGAGTTTTAAGAGTTTTTTGTATATTTTGGATAACATTCTTTTCTTAGATAAGTCTTTTGCAGAGATTTTCTTCCAGTCTTTGGCTTGTCTTCATTCTCTTGACAGTGTCTTTTTTCCAGAGCAGAAATTTTTAATTTTAATGAAATCCAACTTATCAATTCCTTCTTTCTGCCTTTAGAGTTGTATCTAAAAAGTCATTGCCAAACCAAAGACCATGTAGATTTTCTCCTGTGTTATCTTGCAGGAGTTTTATACTTACTGTGTTTTACATTTAGGTCTTTAATTCATCTTTGGTTAATTGTTATGAAGGGTATAAAGTCTATTTCTAGCTTCATGTTTTTAGCATGTGTGTGTCCAGTTGTTCCAGCATCATTTGTTAAAAGGCTATCTTTTCTCCATTGTGTTGCTTTTGCTCCTTAATCAGAGATCAACTGACTGTATTTATGTGGGTCTAATTCAGGGATCTCTATTCTGTTCCATTGATCTATTTGTCTATTCTTTCACCAATACCACCCTGTCTTGACTACTGTAGCTTTATAGTAAATCATGAAGTTGAGTACTTTCAGTCCTCTGACTTTAATATTATGTTGGCTCTTCTGGGTCTTTTGCCTCTCCATATAATCTTTAGAATTAGTGTGTTGATATCTAAAAAAATAACTTGCTTTTGACTGAGATTTTGATTGGAGTTGCATCAAATCTATAGAACGAGTTGTAATTTATATAGATCATATACATATTTTATTACATTTATTCCCAAGTATTTCATTTTTGGGGTTGCTAATGTAAATAGCATTGTGTTTTTAATCTTAAATTCCAGTTTTTCATTGCTGGTGTACAGGAAAGTGATTGACTTTTGCACATTAACCATATATCCTGCATCCTTGCTATAATCACTTAATAGTTCCACAGTTATATCTTCATAAGATTTGTGAACATCAAAAGTGTTATTGTAGGGAATTGTAAGTAGTTCTTTAACTACTATCTTATTATCTCTAATAGTCCTTCCAAAGAGTTTTCCCAAGTAATGCTGTGGGGAAGAGGGAGATATGCCGGATGTATTGGTGATAAAACTTTTCAACTAGTTTAACATTTATAGAATTCTCCAGGGATGTAAAAAGGCAAATTTAATTCATCAAGCTCTGTGATTTAAAAAAGAAGTGCAGATGGATTGTCATAATTTGTCAACACATTTTCAGAAGTAACGAAACCAGTTTACACTTGATTTTTCCCTAAATAGTTGGTTTCATATATCATCCTCATTAATTTAAAAAGACATATACATTTTTTTACTGTATTGTTCAAACATCCCGCTTTCTATAAATCTGATGCTTCAAAGTAGTAAATGATAAAAAGGCAAATCAATAGAAAATTATTAATATTAGTGGAGTATTTTTTCATTTACAAAGTGATCTACCAGAGGACTAGTTTTAGTAGTAATTTATGAATGATTTCAAAAAATCACTATTTGTGATTTTCAAAATTACTATTTATTTACTCTCATAAGGAGCACAACTCAGAAAATCCAGCAGCACTACATCAGATTTATCTTTAGTCCTTAATGGTACAGATGAATTTTTAAAAAATTTATTGTAGTTAGCAATAAAGACATCTCTTTTTATGAAGTAGGCCAGTGTGCCTTCACTGACTAATCTTTAAATTGCCATGCTGTTAACCCAGGATTCGTTATATCATTGCATTTTCCCAATATTGAAAGGCGCCTTTTGCATTCTACTTCAGAATTTCTTTGAGAATACAATGCTACCTGGATTACAAAAAGAAATTCTGTAGAAAAAAGACTTCTAAAGGTTTTATTATTTGTAAGTGAAAGTTGGGATAATTAAATGCAGTATTTGATAGAATGCATGCTTTTAAAATATAGTCTTGCAAGTACAGGAAACTACTGTTTGGAGAACTACAGTACTTAAGTATAAAAATGGAATAACATTCTCAATTTTAAAACTTTTTGTTTTTATTTTTTAGGAAACCATGAGTTTGCTTTTGGTGTGGATATTTTGGAGGAATACACGAAACAAATGCACTTTATGTGGTTTCTCAGTAATGTCTATGACACGTTTACTTTTGAACCTCTTGCACATAGTGCAGTAAAAAAAATAGTTAATTGGAACAATATAAAAATTGGCTTAATGGGATTAGTTGAAGAAGATTGGCTAGATACTTTGGCTACAGTTAATAAGTCGAATGTAAACTATACAGATTATGTTGAAGTTGCTAATGAAATAGCAGAAGAACTTAAAAAAGAAGGAGTAGATCTTGTTATTGCAGCAACTCATATGAAGTGGGGAAGTGATACTAGGCTTACCCAAGGAGCAGAAGGGGTCAGTTTGATTCTTGGAGCCCATGACCATGATTATGGGTTAGGAAGGTGAATGAAACTTGGATTGTCAAAAGTGGATCTGATCTTAAAAACTTGACAAAAATAAATTTAGAGTCTTCGGTGCATCTCTCCAATGTGTGTTTGAGAAAGTAGACCTTTTTTTTTTTTTTTTTGTCTTTTTTTTTTTCTCGTGTCCGGCAA
>NW_007726242.1:241536-280201 GCF_000696425.1 Galeopterus variegatus
TTTTTTTTTTTTTTTTTTGTCTTTTTTTTTTTCTCGTGTCCGGCAACGGATCGCAACCCTCAGTGTCACGCCCGTACCGGACCGGGACCGGCAACAGGATCGCAACCCTCGGTGTTGCGCCCGCACCTCGCTCAGCCAGTGAGCGGGAACCGGTCTGTATGTGGGATCCGAACCCTCAGCGGGAGCATCGCTGCACTCCCAAGCGGCGCACTGTAGCAGTGCGCCACCTGGCCGGCCGAAAGTAGACATTTTGAATTATTTGGAAGAAGATTCATATATTAAAGCAGTAGTAAGAGATTTTACTCAAAACACACAGGTAGCTTAATATTGCTTATGTAATTCAGCGAAGTACAGATTGATCACATGAACATTTATTCGACAGCACTGCAACATAATAGCATGTAATTAATGAATAACTAGCACTGCAAATGGCATCCTCAGTCACAGTAAATTAGTGTTTTGTATTTGCTATATTGGATTTTAATTTTCATATTCAATTTATATTTTATTTTGGCTTTATAAGTAACATAATTTAGACCCTACTTTAATGTTTATACTTATTTTAACTACAATTATGAAAATATTTTTCAACACAAATTCTAGAATAATTTATTTAATAAAGGGATTACTACTCAAATTTAAGAAACACTGCATTAACAAAAGAACAGGTGAATTTTACTTCAGCTTGTAATGAAAAGGCACTTTTTCCTCCCTTCTCTTCTACTTTACTACCTCAAATTTTGAATGGTTTATAATTCAGTCACTTAAACTTTTGTATGTGTTTGAAGCCTTGAGGCCTGTCTTTCTTCCAGGAGCCCAAACACATTGGAAAAAGTATAGTGCCCAAGGAAGTGCATGCATTACATTTGTAAGAACTGATGGAAAATATGAGTCAGGTTCTATTTACATCTATGCATGTATTATCTCATATAACCTCTGGTACCTGACTTGGTTCTATGGGAATGGAGCTCCCTGTTTTAGTTTTGATATAAGTATTAATGAATGACTTTATGTTTGGATCAGCATGGTGTCAAGAATATTCGATATTGTTATAACAGTTTTCTGTCTCTGGAAGGTATAGATGGGGGCTCCTCAAATTTATAAGGTACTTCAAAAAGCTCATGGAACAAATAGAATTGAAAGATAATACGAATCTTTCCATGAACTTTTTGAAGTATCATCTGATGGCCTGGCTTCTTAAATGGCTCTGAAAAGTAGATGATTGGACATACGTAATACAGGTTGAGCATGCCTAATTCAAAAATTCAAAATCTAAAATGCTTCATAATCTGAGACTTCATGAGTGCCAACGATGCCACAAGTGGAAAATTCCACATCTGACCTTGTGACAGGTCTCAGTCAAAACACAGGAGCACAACACAGTTTATTCATCAACCCTAGGGAAAAAAAGACCCAGCCCCCTTCAGCTGTGATGTAGCTTTTCCATACACTCCCAGATTCCCCCACACAAGCATGCCCACACAGGCTGGATGTGCCCACTGCGGATTACCATGATGCCCCATATGGGGCCAACACCTATGTGCCTTATTCACTGTGTTTTTTTTGCTTATTCTCTGCTCTGTGGTGTAAAGATATCATTGGCAATGCTAAAAGGCCTACAGATACCCCTGTGGGTAACAGTGATAAGAAAAAGAGGAATCATTTATGCTTATCTGCATCACAGAAAGTCAAGATGTTAGAGAGACTAGAAAGCAGGGTAAGTGTGTAGTGTTGAAATGACCACCATATATGACATAAAGAAACAGAAGGATAAACGGTTGAAGTTCTATGCTGAAAGTGATGAACAGAAGTTAACGAAAAATAGAAAAACATTGCATTAAGCTAAAAGTGAAGATCTCGATCATGTATTAAAAGACTCAATCTTTCAGTGTCGTAGTGACCACATGCCATTTAATTGTATGCTGATCATGAAACAAGCAAAGATCTAGCACAACGAATTGAAATTGAAGGGAACTGTGAATATGCAACAGGCTGGTTGCAGGAATTTAAGAAAAGACACAGTATTAAATTTTTAAAGATTTGTGGTGATAAAGCATCTGCTGATCATGAAGCAGCAGAGAAATTTATAGACAAGTTTGCCAAGGTCATTGCTGATGAAAATCTGATGCCAGAACAAGTCTATAATACTAATGAAACACCACTGTTTTGGTGTTATTGCCCCAGAAAGACACAACAGCTGATGAGACAGCTCCTACAGGGAATTAAGGATGCCAAGAACAGAATAACTGTGCTGGGATGTGCTAATGCAGCAGGCATGCATAAGTGTATACTTGCTGTGATAGGCAAAAGCTGTGACCTCGCTGTTTTTCAGGAGTGAATTCTTTACCAGTCTGTTATTATACTAACAAAAAGGTATGATCATCAGAGACATCTTTTCTTACTGGTTTCACAGACATATTGTACCAGTGGCTTGTGCTCACTGCATAGACGCTAGACAGGATGATGACTGCAAGATTTTGTCATTTCTTGACAACTGTTCTCATCCTCCGGCTGAAATTCTCATCAGAAATAATGTTAATGCTATGTACTTTCCCCCAAATGTGACTTTATTCATTCAGCCATGTGACCATGGTATTCTTAGAACAATGAAGAATAAATATAAAAACTCTTGAACAGCATGCTAGCTGCAGTGAATAGAGGTGTAAGGTGTGGAAGGTTTTCAAAGGAGTTTAGCATGAAGGATATCTTATATGCTGTTGCCAATAGTTGGAACATAGTGATTAAAGACACAGTTACGCATACCTGGCACGACCTCTGGCCTGTGACTGTGTTTAGTAATGAAGATAAATAAGCTGGTGACTATTTGAAGGATTCTGTATGTCAAGTGAAAAATAAATGATGTCTAACCTCCTTACGTGTGCAAAAAATATATCTTCAGAGTCTGTCAGTAAGCTGGAAGAAGTGGATATTGAAGTTTCTTCATATTGATAGTGAGGTTCCAGCTCATTCACTGATTGGTAGTGAAATAGATGAAATGGTCACGAATCAAGGTGATCATGGTAATAGTAATGATGAAGATGAGGTTGTTAACACTGCAGAGAAAGTGCCTATAATGGTGAAAATGTGTGATGGGCTTAATGAAGACTAGAGCAGCATGCGTTCATAACAGAACACGAAATTATGTCAGTTCGTAAAATCAGACTTCTAAGACAAAAACCACTAGTAATGAGACAGAAACTGGAGGAAACATTTTAAAAAGCTGTCCAACAGAATGCCTTCTCACCCCTGGAGGATCTACTTCTTGGTCCCTCAACTGCTTCTGTTTCTTCTCATTAACAAATGAAAAACAAAAGTGTACAGTAACCTTGTAATCCAAGCACAGCATTGTAGGTGGAGACTGAAAGCTTGCGATTGTCTGTTGCTGCTGTCGTTTAACAGCTGATACAGGTGCTCTGGTGATGCTACTGTGCTGCTTAGTTACCCTGAACACATTATTTTTTTTCACTGTATTAATGGTATGTCATATTTTTTACTCTTAAGTACTTATGTGTGAGTAAATGTGAGAAAATGATTGCTTATTGGTATCACATAAATGCAGAGTCAGGAATGAGGGTGATGCCAAACAACCACAGATTGTTCACTGGGTGGCTGAGACAGTGACACCTTTGCTTTCTGATTGTTCAATATACACAAACTGTTTCATGCACAAAGTTATTAAAAATATTATATAAAATTGTCTTCATGCTATATTTATAAGGTGTATATGAAATATAAGTGAATTTCATGTTTAGGCTTGTGTCACATCCCCAAGATATCTTGTTATTTGTATGAAAATATTCCCAAATCCAAAAACATCCAAAATCTGAATCACTGTTGGTCCCAAGCATTTTTGGATAAGGGATACTTTAACTTTATTTTGTTATCCTTTTAGTATTTAGATATTTGGAGAAGAATTTCAACAGATTATCTTCATTTTGAGCTAGAGGTAAAAAAAAAATAATAAAAAATGAGAAATGTTGATTCTAGATAGCTTATTTTTTCTTTTTTTAGTGTATGTTAGAAGAAGTTCTCTGCCTAATTGATATGGAATTAGATGGCCGTGAAATTACTGTAAGGAGATCTGAGAACAATCTTGGAAATTTGGTAACTAATGCAATGTTGGAAGATACTCATGCTGATGTAGCATTACTTAATTCAGATGATTTCATTATTTAACTTGTTAAAAATAAACATTATGCTTTAAAAATGACTAAAATTACATTTCAAAATGTATTGTAGCAGTAGACTATTTTTATTATGTGCAAAGTCCTATTTAGAAAACTGTTCATTAGCTTCATGAGATCAGCTCTTCATTTTCTGTTTTGCTCAGGTAAGCATTCAGAATTAGATAGTTCAGTTTATTTGAAAATTAAAGCATCAGGTTTTTAAAATTTTGGCTTTTGTACTCAATGAGATTTTTGAATGAAGATTTGGCCATGTCATTTATCTGTTTTAAATTTGGCATGCAGGCAAGCCTTGATTATACAAGAAGTAATTGATCGAAATCTTTCAGTTAAGGTTTTGCTTTTTTATCAGCTTTCCCTTCTTACCTATGCAATACGAGGCATTGGTAAGAGAAATCATGTAGGGTGAATGGGGAACTTGTTCTCTAACCTAATTGTTTTTGTGTACTAATGGCCTGAAGTTGGCCTACGTAGGGTTATAAGGTATTAAGAATCTTTAAAGAGAATAGAAAACTAAAGCTAACACTTTGTGAAACCAACTTTGATTCATGTGACATAATCCAGAGCTTTAGACTAGGTTCCTGATTATTTCAAAAGTATAGAATGTGACATCCTAACCACAAACTTCTTATAATGCCATTTTCACTGAAAATACAAGTGATCTTGATCTTCCACATGAATAATATAGGTTAGTTCGTGGAAACATTTCCTGAGTGTGAAATCTGTTAAATTTTAGAATTGTTTGTTTAGGAAGTCTTTGGAGTTGCTCCCTCTGGAGATTTTAAAAGTATATCATTTTTGCTTTGGGATGACTTAGGCATGATCCTGTCTAAAAGCAGGGGGAGAGGTAGTGGCTATTCAGTTGTAACATTCTGTAATTAAAGAGAAAATGATTGCTAATGTGAAATTAAATCTTCCAAAAATGGATATGCTATATATAATCACATGATTAAGGAGGAGTAAACATTGGAAAGGGATTGGAAAAATGATCAGGAACTTTTGGTAATGTGGTGAATAACTCTGAAGTTTAAACATAACATTGAATCATAAAGGTGACATTTTATGGAAAAATTCAATTAAAATGTTTTTTCCCCCTTTAATTACTGTAGGTACTCTCAGATCTGATGGAATACATCCAATGGGGAATTTCACTTTGTGTGACCTTTTGGCTATTCTTCCCATAGTGGATCCAGTTTTAGTTGTCTGAATAACAGGTGCATAGCTGCTTGAAGCACTTGAGAATGGGGTTTACAATTACCCAGCTCTGATGGAAGGTATGAATATAAATTTCTACTAATTGATGTACTCATCAATTATGTTTTGTATAATAGAACTGAAAGAAAACTCTGAACTTAAATATAATTTAACATTTAAAAAATTTAAATTTATAAAGCTTTAAAAAGTGCATAAGAATGGTTTTTTAAAAATCTCCAAAAGACTGAGAGTGATAAGTGCTGGAGAGGTTGCAGAGAAAAAGGAACTCTCATCCACTGTTGGTGGGGCTGCAAAATGGTGCCGCCTTTATGGAAAATGATATGGAGGTTCCCCAAACAATTACAGATAGGTCTACCATATGACCCAGTGATTCCACTGCTGGGAATATACCCAGAGGAATGGAAATCATCATGCTGAAGGGATACCTGTACTCCAATGTTTATTGCAGCTCTGTATTCAATAGCCAAGAGCTGGAACCAGCCCAAATGTCCATCCTCTGATGAGTGGATAAGGAAACTGTGGTATATCTACACAATGGAATACTACTCTGCTATAAAAAAGAATGAAATACTACCATTTGCAACAACATAGATGGACTTAGAGAAAATTATATTAAGTGAAACAAGTCAGGCACAGAAAGAGAAATACCACATGTATTTCTAAAATAAATAAATAACACACAAACAAAAAAAGGAGGGGGGGAAGAAGACAGAATAACTACAAAAATTCCTTGAACTATTTAAGTCAAAAGAACAGACACGATGTGGTGGGGGGATGGGGTGGTGAGTAACTGGTAAAGGGGCATGATAATCAAGTACAATACATTTTGAGAAATTAAAAAAAAAATTCTCATTGTTGGTGTTGATAACACCAAGGTGGAAGGTTCTGATCTCTGCACCATCCAGCTACAAAAAAAAAAAAAAAGAAAAGAAAAAGAAAGAAAAAATATATATATATGTACATATATATCTCAAATTCCTTTTTTAGTAAAAAAAATACATATCTCAAATTCTTTTTTTTTTACTAAATTGGCAAAGTATTGGTCTGTAAAAATTAGGATTGCTTTTAGTTGTATAAGGTATATTGGACAGGTCCTTAATTTTAATATTTAGGTATCTAAATTTCTTTGTTTCTTTTCCTTTTCTTATTTGAGAAATAAGGTATTACCTTGTTGGCTGGGTTTATACCCAAATCCTACTGTAGATTTCCTAGGTAAATGAGACTGGTAGACTTAAGAGGTTGAGGTCCTTTTCTCTCTACCTCTAACCTTTAAACCAAAATATATGACAAGCCAGCAGCTCAACACTGCAATCTATAGTATCATACTGTACATTTTATAGTGTACCATAGTGGCAAGAGTTAATAAGAGGTTGAAAAAAGAGTGAGATCAACCACCTGGAGAAAGATTATAGAAAAGTCTTTTGCTTTTATAAAATGGTACGTCAAGGTTTGTTTAAAAATCTTTATGGTGGTAGCATTCGCATACCATATAATTCATCCATTTAAAGTGTATAACTCAGGTTTTAGTATGTTTACAGAGTTGTGCAACTATCACCACATCAATTTTAGAACATTTTTTGTTACCCTCAAAAGAAAACTTGTATCCATTAGCAGTAACTCACTATTTCCTTCCAAACTTCCCAGCCCTAGACAACTGCTAGTCTATTTTCTGTCTCTATGGGTTTGCCTACTCTGTATAATTTATATAATAGGTCTTTAAAATGTTTTTCTGTTTTTAATTGACATATAATAATTATGTGTGTTTATGGGGTACAGAGTAATAGTTCCATACATGTATATATTCACTGTGTGATGATCAGATCAGTCTAATTAGCATGCCATCCTCACAAACATCATTTCTTTCTGATGAGACCATTTGAACTCCTCTCTTTGAGCCACTAATACAATAAATTATTTTTAATTATAGATACCTAACACTATAGAATACTAGAACTTATTCTTTCTACCTAGCTATAATTCTGTATTTGTTAAACAACCTCTCCCTATCGCCCCCTCCAAACTACCCTTTCCAACTTCTAGTAATTTCAATTCTACTCTCTACTTCTATGAGCTCACTTTTTTTTAGCTCCCACATATGTGTCAGAACATGAAGTATTTATCTTTCTGTGCCTGACTTGTTTCACTTAACATAGTGTATTCCAAGCTCATCCACATTGCTGAGAATGACATGATTTCATTCTTTTTTATGTCTGAGTAGTATTTCATTGTGTATATATACCACTTTTCTTTATCCAGTTTCATTATCCAGTGTCTTTACCCTAGTTTCATTCTTTTGCATATGGATAACTAGCTTTCCAGGCATCATTTATTACAGAGTATGTCCTTTCCCCTATGTATGTTCCTGGTGCCTTTATCAAAAACAAGTTGACTATAGGTGTGTAGGTTTATTTCTGGGTTCTCTATTCTGTTCCATTGGTCCATATGTTTCTTTTTGTGCCAGTACCATGCCATTTTGATTATTATAGTTTTGTAGTATATTTTGAAGTTGGGTAGTGTGATACCTTCAGCTTTGTTCTTTTTGCTCAGGATTGATTAGGTTGTTTGGGGTCTTTTGTGGTTCCATATGAATGTTAGGATTATTTTTTGTTCTATTTCTCCGAAGAATTTAATTGGTATTTTGACAGGGATTGCATTGAATCTGTAGATGAATACCATGGGTACTATGACAATATTAATTCTTCCAATCAATGAATATGGGATGTCTTTCTATTTTTTTGTGTGTGTCCTCTTTAATTTCTTTCATCAGTGTTTTGTAGTTTTCATTGTAGAGATCTTCTGCCTCTTCATTAGATTTATTCCTAGGTATTTTATTTTTCTTTGTAATTAGTGTGAATGGGATTGCTTTCTTGATTTCTTTTTCAGCTAGTTTGTTGTTTGTGTATAGAAAAACTACTGATTTTTGTATGTTGTTTATCTGTATCCTACAACTTTACTTAATTTGTTTATCGGTTCTAGATTTTTGGTGGAGTCTTTAGGTTTTTCTTTTTATATATATGATCATATAATCTGCAAACAGGGACTATTTGACTACCTCTTTTGCAATTTATATGCCCTTTATTTCTATCTCTTGCCTAATTTCTCTGGCTGGGATTTCCAGGACTATGTTAAATAACAGTGGTGAAAGTGATCATCCTTGTTTTCTTCCTCTTCTTAGAGAAAAAGCTTTCAACTTTTTCTCATTCAGTTTTATGTTAGCTGTGGGGTTGTTACATAGGACTTTATTGTGTTGAGATACATTTCCTCTATACATACTCTGTTGTGAGGTTGTTATCATGAAAGGATGTTGAATTTAAAAAATTTTTATTTAATTGAAACATACTGATTGTGCATATTTATGGGGTACAGAGTTATATTTCAATACATGTACACAGTGTGTAGTGATCAAATCAGGGTAGCTGGCAAATTTATTATCACAATAATTAATCATTTCTTTGTGAAGAGAACATTTAAGCTCCTCTCTTTTAGCCATTTGACAGCAACAATAAATTATTGTTAATTATAGACACCTAGCACTGCTGTACACCACTAGACCTTATTTTTTCCTATTTAGCTGTAATTTTGTGTCCATTAACCAACATCTCACTATCCTTCCTCCCCTTTCATGCCTCTAGTAACCACAGTTCTGCTCTCTGCTTCTAAAAGTTTAGCTTATTATTTTTTAGTTCCCACAGATGAGTGAGAACATGCAGTATCTTTCTTTCTGTGCCTGTCTTATTTCACTTAAAATAATTTTCTGCAAGCTCATTCATGCTGCTGTGAATGCCTTTATTGTTTTTATGGCTGAGTAGTATTACATTGTGTATATATACCACCTTTTCTTCATCCAATTATCAGTCCATGGACATTTAGGTTTATTTCAGCTTTATTCTTTTTGCTTGGGATTGTTTTGGTTATTTGGGGTCTTTTGTGGTTCCATATGAATGTCAGGATTGTTTATTCTATTTCTGTGAAGAATTTCATTGGAATTTTGATAGGGATTGAATCGAATCTGTAGATCTCTTTGGGTAGGATGGTCATTTCGACAATATTAATTCTTCCAATCCATGAACATGGTATGTCCTCCCATTTTTTTTGTGTGTGTCCTCTTTAATTTCTTTCATCAGTGTTTTATATTTTTCACTGTAGAGGTCATTCATGCCCTTGGTTAAATTTATTCCTAGATTTTTTGTTTTTTGGTACTTATTGTAAATGAGATTGCTTTCTTGATTTCTTTTTCTGTGGCTCTTTGTAGCAGCTCAGCTGAAGTGGGCAACTCTGGGTGAAGCAGCTGTGGTCATGGGTGGGCCCCTGTGTCCTGAAGAGAGATGCTGGGTCTCTCTGCAGCTCCTCAGCTGGGGTTGTTGCCCCATGCAAGGTCACTGGAGTTGTGGGCAGGTCCCAGTGTCCCAAAGAGAGATGCTGGGTCACTGTGCAGCTTAGCAGCTTAGTCAGGTAGCCCTGGGTGGGCTCACTAGAGCTACAGATGGGTCTCTGTGCCCTCAAGAGAGGTGTGTGGGAACTCTACAGTTTCCCAGGTGGAGTGTGTGGGTCTGGTTTGGTTTGGTGGAGCTGCAGTTGGTGAAATGTCTGTTCATGTTTTCTTGGCCATTTTCTAATTGTATTGTTTGTGTTTTTACTGTTGAGTTTGGACAGTTCTACAGCTACAGAAAATCTTGCTGAGATTTTAATAGAAATTGTGTTAAATTGTACATCAATTTAGGGAGAATTGACATCTTTATTATGTTGAACCTTCCAATCCACAAATGTGGTATGTCTCTCCACTTTTTTTAATATCTTCTTTGGTTTCTTTGATTAGCATTTTGTAGTTTTCAGCAGATAAGTCCTGTACATGTTTTGCTAGGTTTATACTTCAGTATTTCATTGTTATGTACAATTATAAGTGGTTTTGTAGTTTTAATTTTGGTTTCCATGTGGTTACTGCTCGTAGAAATACCATTGATTTTTGAGTGCTGAGATTATATCACGCAACCTTACTAGTTACAGGAGTTTATTTATATATTACTTCAAATTTTCCATGTGTCATCTGCAAATATGCAAAAATTTCTTTTTTTACAGTCTGTATGCCTTTTATTTCTTTTTCTTTCTTAGTGTACTGCCTAGATCTTTTAGCAGTATGTTGAATAAGGTTGGTGAGAGCAGACATCCTTGCCTTGTCCTGATTTTAGGGGAAAACACTCATGTTTTCACCTTTTTGATTTAGCTGTAGATTTCTTACAGATGCTCTTTATCAAGTTGAAGAAATTCTGCTGTATTCCCTATTTTCCAAGTTTTTAGTCATGATTGAGTGTTGAATTTTTTCATTTTTTTTTTTCATAAATCCATAGAATAATATGATGTTGCCTCTTTAGGTTGTTAATATGGTAGATTGCATTGATTGATTTTCAGATAGTGAACCTGCCTTGCATCCCTGGAATAAACTGTACTTGGTGGTAGTATACATTTATTTGTATGTATTACTGAATTCTATTTGTAATATTTTGTTAAAAATTTTTATGTCTGGGGCCGGCCCGGTGGCGCACTGGATAAGTGCGCCGCTTGGGAAGTGCGGCGGCGCTCCCGCCCGAGGGTTCGGATCCCACATACAGACCGGTTCCCGCTCACTGGCTGAGCGAGGCGCGGGAGCAACACCGAGGGTTGCAATCCCGTTGCTGGTCCCCAGTCCGGTACGGGGGCGACACTGAGGGTTGTGATCCGTTGCCGGATACGGAAAAAGACAAAAAAAAAGACAAAAAAAAAAAAAAAAAAATTTTTATGTCTGTATTCAATATTCATGAAGCATAATAGTGTGTAGTTTTTCTTTTTGTATCATCTTTGGTTTTAATATTAGGGAAATACTGGCTGCATAATATGAATTGTGAAGCATTCCTCCTTATCTTTTTTTGCATAAAATTGTGTGGAATTGGTATTAATTCTTCTTTAAGCATTTGGTAGAATTCTTTAGTAAAACTCTCTGAGTTGGTAGATTTCTTTTTTTTCGAGGCTTACTCCATTGTAGGTACACACTAAGTTTATTTATCCATTTACCTAATAGTGGACATATGGATTGTTTCCAATTTTCTCCTTTTATAAACAGCACTGCTGTGTGAATCCACACACACAGTGTCATCCGGTGTAGATATGCTAACTCTCTCTAGGATCAAACCTAGAAATGGAGTTGCTGGGCATGTACATATGCAGCTTTGCAAAATTGCTCCCCATAGTGGTCATAACAATTACTAATCTCACCTGCAGTGTATAAAGTTCACATTTTGTCACTTGGTATTATCAGATGGTTTAATTTTTGCCAATCCCCTCATTAAGAATTATTCCATTTTAGACTACTGAATAGAAAAGATGGAGTGAGAATTTAGGTGTAGCCCCCAGAGCACTTTCTTTAATCCTTTTTGTCCTCTACTGTGCTACACAGTTATGTGGGGACTTCAAAAAGTTCATGGAAAAATAGTATTAAGTGATAAAAATGAACAGTATAAACTTTATTTCTCAACATAAGCTCCATCAAGTTTAAGAGACTTTTATAAGCAATCATACCAGCTGTTTACTCCATCCTGGAGAACTGAGGGCCTGGGAATTTAACCATGTCAATGCAGTCTTTCTTACCTTATTAACTGAAGATAAATGGGTGCACTTCAAAGATTTTTTAATAGTAGGAAACATATAATCTTTATACCTCATAAATATGTACAATTAATACGTGTCAATTAAAAATAGATTAAAAAATATGTTTTTTAAAAATAAAGAAGACCAAAGCAGGAAAAATAAAATTAGGAAATAGAAGTCAGAAGAAGCCAAGTCAGAACTGTAAGGTGAATGCCTAATGATTTGCCATCGAAGTGCTTGCATAATTGCCTTGTTTGATTCGAGAAATGAGCAGGAGGAGCATTGTCGTAGTGGAGAAGGACTCTGGTGAAGCCTTCCCAGGTGTTTTTCTGCTAAAGTTTTAGCTTTCTCAAAACATTTTCATAAGAAGCAGAATAATAACAATAATGTTATTGTTCTTTGGCCTTCCAGAAAATTAATGAGCAAAATGCCTTGAGCATCCCCCAAAATCTTGCCATGATCTTTGCTGTTATCTGGTCTGCTTTTGCTTTGACTGGGCCACTTCTACCTCTGGGTAGTCATGGCTTTGATTGTGCTCTGTCTTCAGAATCATATTGAGAAAGCCATGTCTCATCTCCTTTTACAGTTCTTCAAAGAAATGCCATAGGATCTTAATCTTACTTGTTTAAAATTTCCATTGAAATCTGATCTTGTCTGTAGCTGATCTGAGCACAACAGGTTTAGCAACCATGTTGCTCAATTGTAATTTTTCAGTCAGAATTGTGTAACCAGTTGAGATGTCTATGGTGTTGGCTGTTGTTTCTGCTGTTAATTGTTGGTCCTCCTCAATTAGGGCACAAACAAGATAATATTTTCCTCACAAATTGCTGTGGATGATCTGCCAGACTTCATTGTCTTCTCATCCCTTCTCAAAATGAGTTACCCATTTGCTGATTTCTTTGGGGCTTTTCCCCATAGGCTTTCCGTAAAGTATTGATGATTTCATCATTCTTTCACACAAGCTTTACCATAAATTTGATATTTGTTCTTAGTTCAATTTTATCAGAATTCATGTAAGGGCTCTTTAGAAACTGATACCTTATACTTCTTAGTGCTTCAAAGTAGATCCAGTTCAGACATGTTATTACAAGTTAGTAAAAAGTTATTTTGGTGCAAAAAAGTTTTGAAATCCATGCACAGTTTTTCGCAATACACATTTTCCATGAAATTTATGAAGATCCCTTCTATATGAGAATACTTCAGTTTGTGGAAAAATAGAATTAAAAGATAGTCTGAATCCTTATATGAACTTTGTGGAGTACCTTCGGATACCAACACAGTAGCTGAGAACTGATATTCTATCCTATTATGACCAAACATTTTTATTGTATGAAGTGACTGCCTTCTCTCTCCTCCTTTTATTTGTTTTCAAAATGATCGTACAATAAAATTGATTTTTTTGTTGTTGTTGTACAGTCCAGTGAACTTTAATAACACATGTGTAGATTATATAACCATCACCATAATCAGGATAAAGAAAAGTTTCATCACCCCCCAAAAATTTCCTCATGCTATTCTTTATAGTCATATTCCTCCCTTTTAAAGCCTTGCAACCACTGATCTGTTTGTTCTCAATCACTATAGTTTTTTTTTTCATAATGTCACATAAATCATGTAATCATACAGTATATAACCTTTTGTGAGTAGGCTTCTTTTGCTCAGTATAATGCTTTCAAAATTCATTTAAGTTGTTAAATGTCAAAAGTTTGTCATTTTTGTACAGGTTTCTGCGTGAAAATTATTTTTCATTTTTCTGGAGTAGGTAGCCTGGAGTAGGGTTGTTTTTAACGTGATCAATATATGTTTGTTTTTTATAACAAACTGTTAAACCTTTTCCAGAGGGGTTGTAATATTTTTACATTTTTACCAGCATTGAAGAGTTTTAGCTGTCCAGCATTTTTGTTTTATCTATTCTAATAAGTATGTAGTAGTATCCCATTATAGTTTTAATTTATGTTTCCTTTGTGACTAATGATGTTGAACATCTTTTTATGTACTTCTTTTCTATCCTTATATCCTCTTTGGTGGAGTATCTAAATCTTTTGCCCATTCAATATGTATGGGGAAATCAAAATTAAAATTACAATATTACTTAAAAATTCTCCAAAGAAAATGAAATACTTAGTCAAAAATCTAACAAAATATGTATACAGTATGTATGCTGCAAGTTACAAAGTGTTTATGAAAGAAATCAAGGAAACTTAAATAAGTGGGGAGACAGACCATGTTCATGGATTAGAAGACTCAACATAGTAAAGATGTTAATTCTCTCCAGATTGAGCTGTACATTTTAATTCAATTTCTATCAAAATTCCAGAAAGATTTTGTAGTCGTAAGTTTATTTTAAGATTTATATGGAAATACACAGAAACCTAGACTCACTAACACAATTTTGGTAAAGAAGTTTAAAATGGGATGAATACCCAATGTAAAGGCTTAATATAGCTACAGTAATCAAGACTGTGGTATTTAGTAGAGGAGTAGATACATAGATAAATGGAATAGAATAGAGAACCCAGAAATAGACCCACACAAATATGCTGATCTTCTCCGCACTCTGAACCACAGCTCCTTTTTTTCAGTTTTGGTTCTTGTGGAACCAAGGTTCTTGTGGAACCTACATCCTGGTGCCATTTCTGGTATGTTGAGTTTAGGCTAGGAATTACTGGAGGGAAAGAAGGTAGTAAACTCACTGCCAGTTCAGTGATATTTTAAATTCTGGTCTTTTTCCAGAATGTACCCACAAAAGTTTACTTTTCAGAGTCTTCAAAGATCTGTTTCATCCATTCTGTCCAGGTTTTATTAATGTACAGTCATGCATCGCTTAATGATGGGGATTCATTCTGAGAAATGCATCATTAGGCAATTTCATTGTTGTGTGAACATCATAGAGTGTACTTACCCAAACCTAGATAGTATAGCCTACTATGCACTTAGGCTGTATGGTATAGCCAGTATAATCTTATGGGACCACTGTCATATATGCAGTCTGCCTGACTGAAATGTCGTTACATGGAGCATGACTGTATTTATTGGGATGGGCAGGGTGGAGTGTGCTTATATCTAACCCAGAATTAGAACCTCCTCTCTCAGATTGCAGATTATGACTGTGTGACCATCTTTGGTCAACCTAAGATATTATGCCATCAAAGTCTTTCTTTTTTTTCCCTCCCTCCCTTAATCCCTCCCTCTTTCTTTCTCTCTCTTCCTCCCTTCCTTCCTTCTGTCCATCCATCCTCCCCTTCTCCCCTTCTTCTGCTCTGGGTGCTTTTGGTTTCTTACATAAACTAGTAAAGGGAAAATAGAAAGGTATGTGTGACTTTGTTTCTTTCTTCCACCCTATTGCCGAATTCCAGTTTTCTTTCTTTTCATTGTTGGCATCTTTCCATTGGCCAAGCCTGCTCCTTGCCATCTCTGTCATTGCCTTGTCATCACTGCCAGCGGATCTGCTCTTGGTCAGTCCTATGTGCTTCTCATTCATTTTTTTCCCTCATTTTTTGTATCTCTGACTAGTGCTTTTCTTATAATTCTCTGCTTTCATGCAAAATCCTTCATGTCAGAGCAGTTTTTCTTTTCTAGTGATGTAACAATTATAGTGAAAATCAGATGTATTTTTTCTCATTGTCTCTGTGTTGTTTTTCTTTGATGGGGATCTATTGTGGTATATGTGTGGGGGCAGGGCAGGGAGAGATGAGTACTATATTAATGATCCAAGGATGTATCAGAAGCCCTGTACTTTGGGTAATTTTTTTTTTAAAGATTAAAACAAGCAGTACTGTCTTTTTTCCTTCTTTATGTTAACTAGCTATTTGAATAACTTGATCTTAGTTTTTATGCTATATTTAGCACCTTTTCACTACATCAAAGCTTAGAAGAAAGAATACTTTATTAGTAAGGAGATTTGTATCTAATATGAATAACTTGATCTTAGTTTTTATGCTGTATTTAGCACTTTTTCACTACATCAAAGCTTAGAAGAAAGAATACTTTATTAGTAAGGAGATTTGTATCTAATCATGGTTCTAGTACAGTGATTGTTAGGTAATACTAAATATTAATTTTACTACTTATTCATTATATTTTATTTATGAATGAAGTAATAATGATTGGATAATACCTACTGCAAATCTGGGTACCAAACAGGGTAGTTCCCTTTGGTCTGAAATTTCAAGAGGAATGAGCAGGTGCAGGGGAGGAAAAGAGAGAACAGGCAGTGGAACCCAAATGAAGAGTCCTTCAAGAAGGTCATGCAAGACTGAATTTATGAATTTAGAAGGCAAATTGCAAAGGAATAAACCATTTGGTTTTTCCTTTCCCCACATTTCCAGTTTTACCTCAAAATTACCAAAAGGCTAAAGGGAATAGAGGAAATATCTGTGATCAGAAGTAGTTATTGGAGAAAAATTAAGGATTCGTTAGGCTTACACTTTAAAGATGAGAAAGGGACTTCGCTTCTTCCAGGCCATGGTACCCGTTTTTTGTGCCCTCCCAGCACCCTGTGCCCACTTCTCATGTAATTCTCATCACTCTGTGTGACCATTTCCCACTTACTTAACCGTTTCTCAAACTAGATGACAACATTCTTGATGGCAGGATTTGTATCTTTCTAGTACCAAGCACAGTCCATGATACATAGGAGGTGCTCAGTGATTATTTTATTAATGAATGCATTTTAAAGATATTAAGAAAATAATCACTAATAGCAACAAATTCATTGCAGGCAAACACATGAGAATTGTGTATTCTAATTGTGAGAAGATGAATAAGACAAAAAATGCTTATTAAGATGAACAATTCTATCTTACTTATACTCTGTGTTACTCAGGAGAATAACCATAATAATAAAACTTTAAAAATTCCATTGCTATTCACTTTAAGCACATTATATAAGTTGCCCAAATGAGAAGTGGTTTGATTGAAATTTCAGAGTATCTGCCCTTAATACATTCTATTTGGTAGTCTTGTTTGAAACTAGTTCTTTTCTCTGCCCAAGATGTCTTAATATGTATATGTTACAACTTGAAATTATGTAAACTTCTTACATGTTGGTTTCAGTTACTCTGGAGGATTTCTGCCTGACTCCTTTAAGTTGCTCCTCTGGAAACCTCTAAAGTGAAAGTCACATTTACTATATAGCCTGTGCCTATAAGTTTAGTAAAAATCTTTTTAGCCATTTCTTAATGTTGAAGTAATAGTCAAGCAGAAACTAGGTAATACTTATATTTCGTATGGACTGCATACATAGCCAGCATTTTTAACAGATGTGTATATTGTCTGCTCTACCACTGTATTCCTTTAGGAACTGAGGATGGAAATAGACAACAGAAGTCTCAGAGTAGTTTAAAGTTGTAGGAGAATAGAAATTCTCTTTGAGTGGAAGAAAATAAGAATGAAATTTACTATCATCCCTTTATTTCTTGAAAACAGGTCATTTGGCAAATTCTTCCCAGCTATGTAAAGCCATCAACCTGTACATGCTTTGGTCATTTAAGTAGCATAATAAAATGTGCTCACTTAAAATTTAATGCTTTCTCTTACCTATTATTAATATATCTTTTGCAGAATTATCCAAGAATATATTTTTAAATTTCAGATTTCCTCAAGTTGCTGGAATAGAATTTGGATTTGATCCAGATGCAGAACCAGGAATCATAAGAGATACTGTAAAAGTTCAAGGACAATACTTACGGGAAAAAAAAATTACTTTCTTGCTATTAAAGAGTACATTGCTAATGTGAGATTAATTCCTTTTGAAAACGTTTTAAATAGTCATTATCTTATGTTAATACATACATTCATGTACGTGCACATAAACGTGTAATTTTCTTTTGATGATTTCAGACCCATTTAAATGTTTTCCATTTTTATAGTTGATGAATTAAGTTTATTTTATCATATGCAAATTTGATTTTATTAATTTTTTCTATTATCAGATTTAAAAATACAGAACATCCAATGTTCATGCTTATTAATGGTGTTCTCTAAATGACTGGCAAATATAGCCAGGGGTAGCTAAACAAATACAAAAAATGCCATAATGGATTGCTGAACTTAAAATTTAGTGATAAACACTTCTAACACATTTAATGTTCATATTTCAAGTATATTTTAACTGTTTATGTCATGTTTAGTTATGTACAATAAAACTTCGATGACAAAATCTAAAGGACCTTTAAGCTTAGTTCAGAGGGTTCTTCAATTCTGGAGTCTAGAGCTGTCAGGGTGGTGGCAGGAAGCTTGTTAAAGCAGATTTTAGAGTTGCTTTGCTCAGAAGCAGATTCCAGAGTTCCAGTGCTGAAAGCCATTTGGTAGGTTTCAGATGAGGTTCAATATTAACATTCTAAAGAGACCTCTCAGTTGATTCTATTTTGTAGCAAATTTAAGCATTGTATGTAGCCCACTCCTAAAGCTGCTAGCCAATAGAGCTAAGGACAACAGATTCAAGGCCATCATGTTTAGATCCAGGGAGAGGGACAGAAATTTAAAGTATGTTAGTTTACATGTATGGAAATTTATGCCTTTTTGTACAAATGTATGAAATTGCATTTCAGAGCGAACTATAAATTTAAAATATATATTTGTTTTGATTTATTCATATTTCTGGATTAGAAAATAGAGTGTATTGATATTTCAGGGGAAAGATAGTTACATTATGCTTAGAAGTTGTCCTCGAATGTTTGACACAGAAACTGCACACGTACTTTCTACAGTAGTCATGAATCACTTTGAATCAATAAAAATTTTGCATGGACGGAAGAAGTGACTTTCAGGCCATCAGATGAGTTTAATTACTATTACAAACAAATCATCACTAACAGGTGACAATATAGTTTATTTTATTAGAAGTGTTTCTTTTTTGAATAATTTTTTGTTAAATTCTGAGCAGCAGACAAATACTTTTTGGCACTCTATTTTCATGTTTAGGGAAATGTAATAAAAAATGAACAGAATAATAAAGACCGAGCTTTATTTGCCAAGGCAAAAAGCTAGACCTGAAGGAAATAAAGTTATAAAAAAGGCATAAGCAAAAATTCAAAGCTAAAAAGCCCAAATAAGTTCTAGAAAATTATGTTTTTCAAATTCTTTTTCTTCACATTCTTACCTCAAGTACCTTTTTGACTTTTTTTCTCTCACTTCTATTCTGCATGAGCCACTTTAATTAGTCAAATTGGCTTACTTAGTGTCTTGTAAAACATCTTGTCTTTTCGTACCTAATAAACACTGTGCCTTAGCTTATACAACTCATTTTATTGATTCCATTTGGAAGTTTTATTCTTTTAAAAATGTCACTTAGCCATCACTCAAGACCAGATTAGACCAAATTCATAATAGGTTTTTATACTTGGTTAATTGTTTGATAAAATAATTGTCTTCCTAAATATACTCAATTTCTGAAAATCATAGTTATAATTTTAAAAGTAAAATTGACCATATTTTAAGTAAAAAAGAATTAATGTCCTTTTGATTATGTATAAACTTAGTAAATGTCTCTGTTGAAATCTTATTCATGGTCGTACAGTTGATTGTAGGGAATGGATATTCAGAGAAATTCTGGTTACAATTTTATTATTGATGTGAGTTTTAATTCATGCATTCTAATAAACTTTTAGGCCTAATTATATAATATTGATTTTAGAAGCCATAATGTATTTTAACTGGTTTTATTGTACTTACAGCTTTTGAGGAAGAGTCAGTTAAACCATCAACAGTAATTGCAGTACCTGGCATAGAAGGTCGGATTTGCCATATTTCTCAGGACATGAAAGAACATTTGCACCAACTTAGAACTGCAAGAAAGCAAGGATTAAGAAGTTTTCCCACCATTAGTGATAATGCATCTGCACATTCTGATTCTGATTGAAATACTATTTAGGTAATGTGTTTTATTAGTCAATGCCAAAGTGAATTGTCAGCATACAATTTTTATCATTGTTAAGCACAGTAATATAATTTTGATTCTTTTGTATTGTTCTGAAATTGATTTTAACTTTAGGGATATTGCTCTAAATGTTCTTCTGTTCCTTTGATTCTTATCAAGTCATGTAACTTTTGACTCCTCAATGTGTTATGCAGGAAACAATATATGTATACTTGTGAACATGTTGTTTGTGATTTAAGTATATATATCGCATAATGTTTTGAGATTAAATTACATCCACGCTTATTTTTTCATAGTACTTATTGACATATTATTATTGTTTTTCTCAATCTTGCTTTATTTTTTTCCATCTGAATAAAATATATGTCCTCTTCCTTCCATTGTTAATTTAAAATGACTTTATTTCACTTTATATTATGACTCAGATTTGATTCAAAATAAGGGGGAAAAATGTATATGACACTGATCATTACTATTCTTTGTTCCAGTAAAGATGATGATGAAGTTGTAAGATATAGCAATGGAATATTAAATATTTTCATTTTAGAAGTCCTGAGTTTTTCTTTTCTTAATGAAATAAGACAATGTAGTCTTTTTCTGCAGTTTGCTTACATGTTATTGTCATTTCAGTTAAAGCAGTCTTTCTTCTTACCAGAAAGAAATGAGAGGGAATATTGTAGCGTTTATCAATAAACTTGATAAAAACTAATTTCACAATAATTTAAAACCAGATTGAATCAAATTTATAGTGGGTTTATAATTGGTTAATTGATTAATAAAATAATGGTCTTTCCTAAATATACCTCATTTCTGATAGTTTTTAAGTTTATAATTTTGGAAAGTAAAATGCACCACCTTTAATTCTTCCTTCCTTTTCTCAGTTAAAAGCTGTGCATATCATAATTAGGGCAAAGGAACATTTCTAGCAAGGCCATGTATGCCTTTTCCTAATTTGAAAGAAAAAGATACACCTAATCATATAGATTGTGTTGTTTTATTAGACTGGTAGCATTAGCATCACATGAGAACTTATTAGAAATGCAGAATTTCAGGCCTTATCTCAGACATAGAATCAGATCTGCATTTTAACAAGATCTCTAAGTGGCTCACATATAAATTAAAGTGTAAGAAGCATGGATACACTTGATGTTGATGATGATAGTGCAAGTATTCAGCTCCCTGCTACTTCCCCTTACTGACATAGGTATCTCAGTTCATTTGGATTCTTAGAACAAAATGTCTTATATTGGGTAATTTATAAACAGAAATTTATTTCTTCCCAGTTCTAGAGACTGGGAAGTCTAAGATCAAGGTGCTAGAAGATTTGGTGTCTGGGGAGGGCTTGCTCTCAGCTTCACAGATGGTGCCTTCTTGCTGTGTCCTCACGTAGTGGAAGGGCAAACAACTTCCCTTGGGCCTCTTTTATAAGAACACTAATCCCATTCGTGAGGGCTCTGCCTTCATGACCTAATCTACCACCACATTGGGGATTAGGGTTCAACATATGACTTGGGGGGGGACACATACATTCAGCAATAGATAATTGAGATTGATTGACTACATAGTTGACACGTTATTCAATTTTGTAATCCTTTTACGAAGAATTATTTTCATATTTCCTAAATTCCCATGCGGTGATTTCCTAGACTGATAGATTAAAAACTGGCCATGAAGTCTTTGCTACTTGTTCCACAGAGAATCTTTTTTTTTTTTTTAAAGAAAAAGAAATTTTGTTAATATTAATTTTTACATTCTAGGATGTTGTTGCAGAGCAGTTGGGAGGGAGGGAGAGAGGGAAAAGGGGAAGGAAATGGGATGGAAGAAGGAAGGAGGAGGAGGGGTGGGATTGAGGCCTGTGGCCTCTCATTCCCACAGGGGAGAAGGGGGTCTTCCGGTGGTGGCTTGGTCATTACTGGGCTGAGTGCAGATGTCAGGGGTATGTGGAAAAGCCCTCCCCCACACCGTCTCAGCTTGGGAACCTGGGGCCCTTCTTAATGCAGCTTGGTGGTCATCGCTGGGCTGGTTGCATGTGTTGGGGGGCATGGCTGAGGCCAGAGGGCCCCCCCCCCCAGCTTGGGAGAGCCTGGAGTGCTTCCTGTGGTGGCTTGGTGGTTGTCTAGGAGCTGGTTGCATGTGTTGGGGGGCATGGCTGAGGCCAGAGGGCCCCCCCCCCCAGCTTGGGAGAGCCTGGAGTGCTTCCTGTGGTGGCTTGGTGGTTGTCTAGGAGCTGGTTGCATGTGTCCGTGGGGTGTGGCTGAGTCCCTTGGCCCCCTACCACCCCAGGTCAGGACAGACTGGGGCGCTTCCTGCAATGGCTCAGTGGTTGCTGCTGGGCTGGCTGCAGGTGTTAGGAGTGTGGCCAAGCCTGAGGGCCCACCTGCTCCAGCTCAGGTGAGCCTGGGGGCACTTCCTGCAGTGGTTCAGTGGTTCCAGCTGAGCTAGCTGTGCGTGTCAGGGGTGTGTGGCCAAGGCCCTCATCTCCCACCCTTGGGATTGGTTGTGGGTGTCAGGGGGCATTACTGAGGCCCCTGGCCCTCCCCACTTTCTGGCTTGGTATCCCAGGGGACTTCCAGTCCTTCTATGTATTACAGGTGTTCTTTGGTGAAATGAGACCTTTGCTAGTTAATATGAAACTTTGTCTCTGGTTGCAGGTACTTTGTTTTTTCTTTCAGTTCTGTGTTGGATTATTTGCTGTTCCCACCATTTAAACTCTGCGCTGTAACTAATTTGTTGTCCTCTGCTTACTTCTAAAATGGAGAAACTTCCTGTGGCGACCAGTACTTGAGCTGTGTGGTTGAGCTAAATTCCTGTTTTGTTGCTGATTCCCTGTGGAAGGGTTTTTGTGCAGCTCAGGTTATAATGGTTGACTTTATAGGTACTTCCGGCTCTCAAGAGATCTGAAACTCCAGTCTGGGCTGAGTCTTTTCATCAAACTGCACCCCGTGCAATTCTATTTTCCTTACCAGTCTCCTCTGAGTGGCCCTTCAATGACAGGGGGCAGATCAGCTGTCCTTGCTGTGCCCCATTGTTCCCCCAGTGGGCCCATCTCCCCCACTGCCCATGCTGCAAAACTTCCCATGGACAGGCTGTGTGCCAGTTCCTTGCAATGACTCACTGGCCTCTGAGTGGCTCCTTTTTTTCAGTTGCTGTGGCTTGTCGCTCCTACGTGGGTCCACAGGAACCCTTTCAGTGGTCTTGCTGGCCTGGGGGTCACCAAGGCCCTCTTCTCCCCTGCCGCCTCCAAGCAACTTCATCCAAAGGGCACATCTGCGGTTTCTGCCAACTCCTGCTCTGAGCACTCAGCAGCTCCAGACTGGATGTGGCTGGGGCTCAAAACGGTCTGAGTGGTTTTTTCTTTCTCTCATTATGTCTCCTCCCACCTTCATGCACTCCGTAGGTCTCTCCTCCTCTTCCCCTGAGCTCCAGCAGCCCCAGCTTGGCTTTTTTTTTTTTTTTTTTTTTTTTTTTTTATAGTTGTGAATGGTTTTATTTGTGGGAGAGAGTGATCCTGGGGACTGTCTATTCTGCCATCTTGACTGGAAGTCCTCCACTGAGAATCTAATTCTCTGTTTCTTGAATCTGGTCTGTGTGACTTTCTTGATCAACAGAAAGCAACAGAAATAACATTTCAGGACTTCCAAGGCTGGTCATAAGAAACTTTGTAGCTTCTGTGTAGATTTCATGGACATTTCCTCTAAGAGTTCTTGAGCCACCATATAAAATGTCTAACTACCTGAGACTGCCATTCTAGAGAGGCCATGTGTTAGGTGCTCCATTTGACTGTTTCAGCTGAGCTTAGATGTTCAGCCATCCGTACTAAGATACCAGTCATATGAGTAAAGCTGTCTTAGACCCTCCAGAGAAGTCCATCTGCCAGCTGAATACCATCAGGTGACTTCTGTTGATGCCAGTGGAACAGAAGAATCAAGCAGCTGAGCCCTGTCTGATTCTCTAACCACAAAAATTGAGATATAACAATATGATTTTCTAAGACATTAAATGTGTGGTGTTCTGTTAGTCAGCAATAGACCACCTACATAGAACATTCAAACACTTTTACAGTACAGGAGAATTATTACAGGTTATGCCATAAACTTTTAATTTGGGTTTATCTTCATTTTAAGATTGGTCATTTTGTATCAATAGCCCAAGGATAAAATTTAGTGAAAGAGAAGTTAGCTGAGATGGGTTTGTGGTATGTCATCTTGGCTAGGCTAAACTACATTCTGTAGAATTCTCTTTCCAGTACAGTTCTGGACAAGTAGGCTAGAAGAGATAGTCCCTTGCAAGAGCTGGAGGATGGCATGGAAGCATGAGCTATTTTGTAGCAGACACACACCTTCTCTTAATTATTCAGTCAAACACTCTACTAGCTGCTGTTGTGAAGAGATTGTGCCGGTATAATTAATGTCCCTAATTAATTAGGGAGATTATCCTGCATGGGCCTGAGTTTATCAGTTGATAGGCCTTAAAAGAGGACATAGACCTTCTCTGGAAACTGAAATAATAGCTTCAGCAAGTGTCTGTGAGGCTCTAGTCTTCTTGTGATCTTTTCTTTCTGATTGCCTTCCCTATAGACTCTGGGATTGTTTAACCAGCCTCCAAAACTGTGTAAGCCAATTTCTTGTTATATGACATGTACACACACACACATGTATGCATAGACAGATAGACATCTTCTGCTTGTTCTGCTTGTCTGGTTGGACCCTGACCCAGGTTTTTGTACCAGAAGTGGTTCTAGAGGAACAGATCTTAATAAGGATGAGTTCTCTGAATTCGTTCTGAACTTCTGGAATTCTTTGTCTAATCTGATAAAATTTAAAGGTGCTAATTAAGCCTGTTTCCAGTGGTGGAAAGGACACTGGTAGACTATGGTATGATGTTGCAAAAGAGTTACTCAAGTGATCATCTTTAGATACTATAATTGAGTACCTATAGAAGGTGAGAATCAGGGTGCTTCAGTCTGAGCTACTTGAGAACATTTTAGTTAAAATAAGGAGTGTAATGGAGCTGGCTGGTTACTAACTGCCCTAGTGAAAGTGGCAAAGAAAAAGATGAGCTCAGGGCCTTAAATTCCTAGCTAAATGACCTGACAGCCTTTATATCTTCCCTCAAAAAAATCCTATTCTGTAGCCATAAGGGTGGGGTTTCTGAAAATGAAAGTCACAGTCTTTTCCTGTGAGTGGCAAACTGAATTTCCAATCACTTCCGTTAAAGTTTGGTCACTGATTAGGAAGTAAATGGGCTTCTACAAATGAGAGTGGGGAAATATGGGTAGATTCTGATAAAACTGGGGAGCTCAACCTCCTAAATGAAATTGCTCTTTGTTTCTAGTAGCAGCAGTCCTTCCACCTCTGCCTGAGGAAGTATGATGTTTGATTTTATGTGTCAACTTGAGTGGACCACAGGGTGTCAAGATATTTGATCAAACATTTTGGGGGGTTTATGTGAGGGTGTTTTGGGATAAGATTAACATTTAAATCAGTTGAATGAATAGAGCAGATTGCCCTCCATAATGTGGATGGGTCTCATCCATGAGTTGAAGGCCTAAATAGAGGAAAAGGCTGACCCTCCTCTAGGAAAGAGAATTTTCCTGCCTGATGGCCTTTGAACTGGGACATCAGCTGTTCCTGTTTCTACAACAGCCTACCACCCTTCAGCCTTCAGACTTAAATTGTGACACTGGCTCTTCTTCCTGGCTCTACAGCAGCTTCTGGCCTTTGGACTTTAACTAGAATATCAGCTCTGCTGATTTTGGACTTGCCAGCCTCCATAATTGCATGAGCTGATTCCTTAAAATATATACTCATGTGTAAATATACATATGCACACACACACACACATCTATTTCTCTGGAGAACCTTAATATAGGAAGACAGTTCCCCTTTTCTGAAAAACTGGGAATAGCCTCCCCTGAGGTATTTGCCGACAAGGTACTCCTGACCCTCCTTGGGACCTACTCCCCAACACCCCTTTGTGTTTCTAGATGTATAGCTAGACTCAAGTTGAAGTAGTCCTCAAAAGATGTGGTACAAGGCACACCTTGTGACTCATGAAGAGGTGTGATATACACCAAAAAGATCTGGATGTTTTTTCAATTTATATAAACAGAAGTCAGGGGGATACGTGTGAGAATGGAGATTAAGGGTGTGTGATCAAGGTAGAAGGAATATAAGGTTGGATCAGGCTGAATTTACAGGCTTACTAATCAGAGATGGAATGTTTTAGCTCAAGCTATTAGGAAGGGCTTAACTGGTTGTTTGGTTGGTTGATTGTTCGGCTTGACCGAAAGAGTGGCTTACACTAAATGAAGTTGAAATGCCTTGTTACATTGTGGAAGAAGGTATCCAAAAGCTTCTTAGAATATATTTATAGTGCAAGACATATTTACCATGCAGGATTGCTCTCCAATCCTGGAAGTACATGCCCTTCACAACAGCTGTAAAAATGAATTTGTTGGGGAGCCTTAGTTAGCATCCTTGAAAAGCTCTGTGGTCTCTCTTCATAAGTCAGAAATTACATAGGAAACTACTACCATTGAACTAGAATCCCTAAATGCAATGGAGATAATGAGATGCTCTGATGTCAGGGGCCAAATTCTGGCACTTAATTGGCAAAGATAAGGTGAGCATGGTTACTATAATAGACAGCAGAGTCAAAATTATAATAGTTTGACTTGAAGAGATTATGGTGTTGATGAGTTATCACGATGATTCTAGAATAGAAATAGATGGGCAGTCTGTTAAATTCTTACTTGATTTGTACACAGGCACTTTAAAAGAGTTTGTGGAAAAATGAAATTGAAAGATAATAGGAATCTTTCCATGAACTTTTTGAAGAGCCCTAGTATGAGCAGAGGAGTTCTAGGTTTAGTGAACAGAAGTCTGACTTGAATTACCAAAACAAAGAATCAATTCCTTCAATCAATTCCAGATTTGAGTCAGGTAACAGACCCCTTGAAGAATGATCCTACTACACTGTCAAAAAATTTATACTGTTACTGTTTCTTTCACTCTTTCCCCCAAAGTGACCTATGGCCCTTTACTAGGTTGACGGTGCATTGTGGAAAGGGAATTCTGGGGAATGGAGTTCAGCCTAGCCAGGTCGAACACCACAAAGCCATCACAGTCCACCTCTTGCCAACTTGTCATACACATTTCCTTAAACCAGCTCCTCAAAACATACTGCCTACAAGATACAACTATCCCATATATAACTGCAAACATGACAACCCTTTTCTCAGAAGAGAATATAAAATCATTGGGTGATGTTCCTCTTCTCCTTTGTAACTTAAATACTAAGATTAACTATCATTAATACAACTTGGGTTAGATGTGAGGATGAGAGGGAAGAAAACAAAAATGTTCAGTTAATATTCATACAAACATACTCGTATAGAGAGGAAGAAATTCTCATAACTAATGCAGTCTTCATTTCTGCAGCTGGCCATGTGGTTGTAGCTGGTGTTTATAACTGCCTTCTTCAGTTACCCATTTCATATTCCCTTCGCTTTCAGCAATTACCTCAGCTGACCATGATTTTTTGCCTAGTGGGATGATACAAACCTTCATTCCTGAAGCGTCTGGGCCATTATCAGTCCTGCCTGATGTGCATTTTTGTAGCTTTCCATTGACATGAATCACAGGATATGAGTACTAGGTGGCACTTTAGGGGCTCTTCTGTATTCCAGACATACTCCTCCTTATACCCATTGTGTAGTAAAAACCCGATCTTGATAGTCAGAAGCAATTACCTCAGCCATTATAGTAACCTCCTTGTTTGCCTATCCTTCCAGAGGCATAAGGAACACAAAGTGACCAGGAGGTAGTCTCAACTTCCAGTTTAGTGGAACCATTGTTATATGCCCTGGTAGAAGCATTTATCCCTCTGGAACTAAGATCCACTGAAGAGCCTTCTCTTGTTTTGGACTATATTCTATACTGGTAGCTTTTTGGGTCATTTGGTAAATGGGTCAGAGTGGTACACTCAAATACTGTACATGTTACATACAAAACCAAAGAGGATCCCTGGACATTGTACCTTTTTTCAATGGTAGGAGGTGAGATGTAGTACCTTATCTTTCACCTTGGAAGGGATATCTTGACATGCTGTATACCACTGGACCCATAGATATTTCACTCAAGTGGAATGCCCCTGGATTTTTGTTTTATTTTCTGTTAGAGGAAAACACTAAATCAGGAATTGGACTTCTTAGAAGATGTAGTGGAAAGAATACAGCCTCAAGCACTAGGCATATCTGGGGTTTGACTCCTATCTGTACCACTTGGTATCTGTATGACTTTAGGAAAGCTAGTTAACTTCTTTTAACTCAAATTTTCTTGCCTATAAAATGGATGTGGTAATAGAAGTTTTTAAAGGTTATTGTGAGAAGTGAGACAGTACATGCACCTTGATAATTACCTGGCATATACTCAGCATTAACAACTGTTAGTTCCTCCTTCTATTATTAAGAATCACCCATACTAATGTATAGATAATAGGCTGGCTGATTAGTTCAGTTGGCTAGAGAGTGGTGTTATAACACCAGTGTCAAGGGTTTGGATCCGCATATCAGCCAGCTGCAAAAAAAAAAAAAAAAAAAAAAAGGTATGGATAGTAGGTGATTTTCAGTCTATAGCTGTCTCTGTCATTAGGTAGATATAACTGACTGTGGTGGTTTTATTAACTATGTCAACTTGGCTAAGCTAGAATTATGTTTCCAGTATGCCTTTTCCCATATGGCTCCTCTGTAGTGGTTTTGTTCTGCGCCTGTTCTATGGGCCCAGTGATGTATAGCATGGAAATAGTTTTTTTAGAATTTCCTTCCCTGTATGGTGCCAGGACGAATTTGTATGAGATTTGAAAGTCAGAAGCAAAACAGCTGCCATTATACACTGAAGGTCTTTGTGGGTAGGGGCAGTAAGAGGCTGATGCAGAGGTTTCAGTTTGTCCTTGTTCTTTCCTGATCCGTGCCCAGCTCTTCCTTCTGCCTGTTGGCCCTCTGACCAAGAACAGCCCCAGGCCCACCACTTGCCTTTGGCTATGGGTTAATAGAAACAGTAGCTACACAGAAGCAATAGCTTTAATAGACCAGCTCCACTTTGTGGTCCTACTTCAACAGTTGGATTTGCTTAGCTTCCATGTTTCCCCGAAACCTCCTTTTCCTAATACTTCATGAGGAATTTTCTCTGATCCTCAAATTCTCCTTTTCAGACCCTTACTTTTCCAGCTCTTCCCAGAATTGTGTAAGGTCTAATTTCTACAATAAATTCATTATTCCATAACAAAATACACATAGTGGCTTTTCTTCCCTGATTGAGCCTTGACTGATACATTGATATTAGCCTGTATTGTCTAATACAGCTGCCAGCTATTAGCCACATGTACCTATTGAGCACTTGAAATGTGGCTAGTCTGAGTTGAGATGTACTGTGTGCGTGAAGTTAATACTGGATTTTGAAGACTTAGTACAAAAGTAAGCATCTCATTATTAATTCAAAAAATTTATATATTATGTTAAAATGAATATTTTGAATATTTTGGGTTAAAAACATTATTAAAATTAATTTTATCTGTATATTTTTACTTTATGTGGCTACTAGAATATTTAAAATTACATATGTGGTGCATATGATACATCTCTGTGACAGTGCTGATCTAAGCCTTTTTCTGTTACATAGATACACTTTTAATATGGAACACCCTCCAAGGAGGATCTTCCTCTCTTTAACCAATACCTTATTACATCTGTGGTAGGTGTTTCTGCTGAAGGAGATAAATGTATTCCTAGATATCTAGAATTCTATCTGGGAATATTCATATGTCCCAGGAAGTGGGGTTAGGTGCAGTTGAAAAGTTGTATCAGTACTCTGCCTCTAATACATTATATAAGTTTATATGGACTAGTGGACTAGGTCTAGAACTCAATTATTATAATTTTTTTCTATGAGAAAATATATTCAAAGTTCCAAAAAAAAAAAAAAAAATCCTTAGAAGGAAGACTTTGTAAAAATATTCTGTTTCTAGTTAGAGACTATTACCATATCAGGAAAACACCATAGAATTCGCTTTAAAATATTTTAGAGCCTATAAAGTATAAGCATTGAAATTTACTTCAAATATCAAAAAATGTCCTTATTATTACATTAAGAATTAATAGCCTTATGTTAAAAAAGTGATTGACTTAAAAAAATTACCTTTAATCTAGAAGAGCTCTTTAGTGAGCTTAAAGATAATGTGGTATGCTATCCTGAGGGTTATGACCAGAGATATAACTCAGTGATGTACTCTGACTACATTTTATGATTTACTAGCTAGATTAATACATTTATGATACTTTTATATGAATTCATAACTGTAAGAAATAGGAGTCTCTTTTTTGCCCTGAATTGATATGAAATGACAGGTAATATATATGCTATACCTAAAAAACACGAGTGCAAAAAATTAAGAGCACTATTTTAGATTGAATTTATGGTAATAAAAGTCTTCTGTATGTTAAACACTATGAGAAATAAAACTGTAATTCAAATTTTGTAAGTATCATCAATATTATTTATAATGTTAAGAAAATTAATGAATGCCAAAATTGATAGCAAACATTTATTTCATTGAACGCAAAACTTGCTGGATAACAGATTTAGAAAAATCATACTCCTCAGCCTTCTGAGTAATTTTGTAAATTTAGCATAAGACATGCTTTTGCTTTAAGTTCTCAGTAAAATGGATTTTTTGGTGTAGCCGTGTGTCAGTAGCCATGTACTATGAATTTACTAAATCTATGGTTAAAACTAAGTGGGACCCATGACAAAATATAAACAGACTTTCATTCTGTAGGCTAGAAAACTTGACCTGTAATCCAATTGTGCCTGATGGCCCAGTTAATGGATCAATTCTTTGCTTTACTATGGCTATAAGCTTAAGGGATTATGACATTTAATTAGTGGTAATTAAGGATTCTAGTTGTTGTCCATAAACAATAAATGTATTTATATCTCATTAATATCTTTTTAAAAATAAGACCTTTTCTGTGGCTCTTTCAAAAGGTAAGTTTTTAAATGAGGGGAAGGAAAAGAAACACATTTATTGAGTGCTTGCTTTCACTAGCATTATCTCTTTTCATCCAAAATCCTATTTTTTTCTTTTTTATAAATGAAGAAACAAAATAAAAAGGATTAAATAGCTTGCTCATTATCCAATAGTTGGTAAATATTGCCTTGTCTTTGCACAAACCTTTTATTAAAGAACTTTTCTATCTGTTCTCTAATTTTCTTGTGAATTGAATTTTACACCAGCAGTAAGTCTGTGAAGGTCTGTTTTATTATGCATAATTTCATATGTGAGGAAAATGAGGAAAGCAAAGTTAAGCAAATTTTAGTCATATAACCTTGGATGACAATCAGGTGTATTGATTTTTGCAATTATAATGTATAGTAAGAATTAGAGGTGAGCAGAAATACCATAGTATATATTTTCTTTCCTGTTGCCAGATGTGGTATTATTAATGATGTATATAATTTTACACTTATTCTATTCGAATAGATCCTAGATATATGAAGACCAAAGGGTGGGTAATGAGGGAAAATAGAAAAAAGTGGACCATAGTATATATTTTCTTTCCTGTTGCCAGATGTGGTATTATTAATGATGTATATAATTTTACACTTATTCTATTTGAATAGATCCTAGATATATGAAGACCAAAGGGTGGGTAATGAGGGAAAATAGAAAAAAGTGGGGAAATAGATTTTTTTTATATATATAAAAAAAGCAAAAGTTTGAATTACAGATTTTAAATAAACTACTGATGTATTACTACCTAGACTTTATTTTTGTTTGCATTTTTCCCTCAAAGATTTTATTGAAGTATATTATATATACAGGAAAGTAAACATATCATAAATGTATGGTTTCAAACATCTTCACAAATTAAGTACAGTATGTAACCAGCACCCAAATAAACACACACACTTCCCAGCACCCCTGATATTCCCTTCATACTCCCAGTTATTAATCCCCCTCAAGGGTAACCACTTATAACCTCTAACTTTTAATGTACGGACTGTACTGCACTGTATTTTATATTAGAATAAAGCAGTATGTACTCTGTGTCTGGTCTTTTTTCTGAATATTACATTTAAGAAATTCATCCATACCAATGTGTACAGTTGAAATTTAAAAAAAACCAGTTATTTGTTATCTTCTTGTTGATTTAAAACACAGTTTATTAATTCATTCTACTGCTTGTGGACATTTGGGCAGTTTTCATTTTGGATCTACTAGAAATAATCAGTGGCAGGCTGTTCATTTTGTGAAATGAGCAAGCAAATGATCAGACCAAAGGGCACAGAAACAAGATTTAAGAGAAAGTGTCTCATGCTTTTTATCTTCATCTATATCCCAATTCTTCACATTTTAGCAGACCTATTCGCATAGGAAAGAAGGCTATCTGAGGGCATTTGGCATCAATCTTCTGTTTACTTTTACACAGAGGTTCCTACTTTAGTACTTTACTTGGGTACTCTACAGGTCTATATTTTATTTTTTTAAGATAATTTATTATATATATGTGGGGTACAAAGTTGACTTTCAGTAGTTGTGTACAATGTGTGACGGTCAGATCAGGATGGCTCACCTATTCATCATCACAACAGGTAATCCTTGGTGTCTGTTGACCAACTTCTTGTTACCCCTCCCCCCTCTCCTTTTCCACCTCTAGTAGCCACAGTTCTTTTCTCTCCTTCTAAAAGTTCAATGTATTATTGTGATTGTTGTTTGTTTATTTCTTTCTCTCTGTCTCTATTGTTTGTTTATTTATGGATTCAGCTCCCACTTACACATGAGAATGTGTGGTATTTCTCTTTCTATACCAAGGTTGTTTCACTTAGCATAACTTTCTCCAGGCTCATTCATATTGCTGCAAATGGCAGAATTTCATTCTTTTCTAAGGATGAGTAGTATTCCGTTGTGTATACGTGCCACATTTTCCTTATCCAGTCATCTGTTAATGGACATTTAGGTTGGTTCCATATCCTGGCTAATGTAAATAGATCTGTGATGACCGTGGGAGTGCAGGTATCCCTTTGACATGATGATTTCCATTCTTTTGGGTATACACCCAGAAGTGGGATTGCAGGTCATATGGTAGTTCTATCTGTAGTTGTTTCAGAAACCTCCATACTGTTTCTCATAATGGCTGTACTATTTTATAGTACCACCAATGGTGTAGGAGGCTTACCCCTTCTCTATATCCTCTCCAACATTTGTTTTTCTTAGTCTTTTTAATAACTGGCCAGTCCAACTGGGGTGAGATGATATTTCAATGTGGTTTTGATTTGCATTTCCCTGATGATTAGTGATGTCTAGCATTTTTTCATGTACCTGTTGGCCATTTGTAATCTTCCTTTGAAAAATGTCTATTCAGCACCTTTGTCCATTTTTTAATTGCATTTTATTCTTTTTTTCTCTTTTATAGTGAAGTTGATTGAATTCCTTGTATATTCGTTATATTAATCCCTTGTTGAATGCATAGTTTGTAAATATCTTCTCCCATTCTGTAGGTTGTCTTTTCACTCTGTTGATAGTTTCCTTTGCTGGGCAGAGGCTTTTTAGTTTGATGTAATCCCTTTTTTCTTCTGTTGCTTGAGCTTTTGGGGTCTTATTCATGAAGTCTTTGTCCAGTCCCATGTCCTGAAGTGTTTTCTCTATGTTTTCATCTAGGAGTTTTATAGTTTCAGGTCTTATACTTAAATCTTTATTTTGAGTTGATTTTGGTATATGGTGAGAGGAATGGATCTAGTTTCTTTCTTCTACACATGGACATCCAGTTTTCCCAGCACCGTTTACTGAAGAGGCTGTCCTTTCCCCAATGTATGTTCTTGGTTTCTTTGTCAAAGATCAGTTTGCTGTAAGTATTTCTGGGTCTCTATTCTGTTCCATTGGTCCATGTGTCTGTTTTTCTGCCAGTACCATGCTGTTTTGGTTGCTATAGCTTTGTAGTATAGTGTGAAGTCAAGTAGTGTAATGTAGTCTGTTTTTCGTCTTTTTTTTTGCTCAGGATTGCTTTGGCTCTTTGGGATCTTTTGTTGTTCCGTATGAACTTTAGGATTTTTTTTTTTCTATTTCTGTGAAGAATGTCATTGGTATTTTGATGGGGATTGCAATGAATCTGTATATTTCTTTGGGTAGTATGGACATTTTCACAATGTTAATTCTTCTAATCCATGAACAAGGAATGTCTTTACATCTTTTTGTGTCCTCTTTCTTTCAGTAGGGTTTTGTAGTTCTCATTGTACAGGTCTTTTATCTCTTTGGTTAAATTTATTCCTAAGTATTTTATTATTTTGGTATCTATTGTAAATGGGTTTGCTTTCTTTTTCTGCTTGTTTGTTGTTGGCATATAAGAATGCTACTGATTTTTGTGTATTAATTTTTTATCCTGCAACTTTACTGAATTTGTTTTTGGTAAAGGTTATGCACTACGATGGATTTTCCACTCAGCTAGTCTGCCTGCTCACCTGCGGGGGAGCATGTGCTGAGTGAGTTTGGATGTGGGTCCCAAAAAGAAAGGGGGAACTCCCTCAAAGTTAGGATCGCTGGTGTTTGTGGTGTCAGTGGGAATAGCTGGGGTCTTTTCCAGCTTACCTTCTCTCTGCCTGGTTCCAGGCCAGTCCCTGTAGCGGGGCTGAGGCCTGGATGCCTTGCTCTGCTCTTTAGGGTGCTGTTCTTCCATGCTTCACAATAATTTCCTCAGTCTCTTGTTGCTCTGCACCATGTTTCCTCAAGGTCCAGTCAAAACTCATTTGTTTGTCTGTGTTGTGGTCTCTTTTTATGTGAGGGGACTAGTGCCAGACCTCTCTAGTTGGCCATCTTGGGAAAAAAAACCCTGAGATCAAGTTACGATCAAGACAAATGCCAGATAGTGTCCTGCAGATATTAAGAATTTTTTAATTAATATAAGCCATTCAGAAGACAATTAGAATATCCATTTAGAATGCTCCTCCAGATTCTGCTTTCTTTTTTTTTAAGGGTATTATATTTATTTAAGGGTATTATATATATTTGTATTTAGTTTAGTTTATAGATACAGATCTACAAACTGATACATATCACTGACCTGACTAACATATATACAGGGAATCAACTTTGTTTCTCTGAGACATCTGTATTTATAATAATTATTTATTTACTTTAACTTACATATAATTAAAATCAACTTTTAAAGTAATTTAGGAATGAATGAAGACATATTTACTAGAGCATATAATCAAGGAGTTGTCTTGGAAATGGCTGCAATTTGTTTGAAAGTTCTTAAAATATTCCTCCCCTGCCGCCCCATCCCCCTGATTCAATAGGGGTTTTGTTAATTTCTCAATCTTAATATGTATATTAGGAGGGCCGACATTTTCCCTTATAGCTTATTATCTTTGAGTAATAAATTAGTGATCATAAATATCCATTTATGAGCAGTAATTTATCTCTGTGTTTCTAAATTGTATTTAGTTTTCTGCCTTTTAGATTTGATAATGTCTAATATATATTATTATTTTCTTTCACAGATAAATCTGCACCATTCTTCCATATGTCTTAAAACATAACATACCGTCAATCCAGTGCTTTTATTAAAACACACTTAGTTTTAGGCCAAATTTTTGCTTTTATAGACTGAACTCTAAGCCCAAACCATCTCAAATTTTTTTTTGGATGGTGGTAGTATTTATAGGGCCATGAGAGATTCACTGATTTTATGTAAAAACATGCTTACTGAATTATCAGATATATGACATCATAGTGCAGAAATGTTGGATTAGCAGTTCATAATCAAAACTTTTGTTCTAGATTTCACAAAGACATCTGAATAACTGAATAAATAAGTTTATATCTCTTTCTCCTTCAGTTTTCACACTGTTGAAATTGATACTTGCCCCAATTCCTTCCCACATTGAAGTAAATTGAATCTTCTTTATTTTTCAGTAAGAATTGTAAAGATTACTGTAATTATAAGTACAAATAAATGTCAGTTTTTCTTTCTATAAATATATTAGCTTATTTCCAACAATTCTTTATTCCAGACATTAAATAACAATGACAATAAAAAAATCTAAAAGCCACTCTTTATTGCACATTTAAAATATATTTGACACTCTTCTAGTTAAATGAATCACTAAATTCATTACATTTGGACATGCATTGCTCTTTTAGACTACTGAAAGTCAGTAAATTTATTTTTTTTTTTAAATTTCTTAAGGTGATCCATTCTACAATTTGGAAAGTGTTAATACAGTTCTCTAAAGTGTCTATTGGTGGGAGTTAGTCTTGTAGTTTGTATTTACTATCCTCTTGCTTATAATTAAAAATGTTGCACTAAAGCTATTATTTAGCTCTGCACAAATATGGTGGTCAGTTTTACTGGTAATAGAAGGGAACATAATTAGAGATAATTGGAAACTGAAACTGAATATACCCTGTTAGATTAGTTCCCAAAGAATATAGTATATTTTTAATTGATATAATTTGCCTGAGAATAAGTGGTGATTGGCTAAATATTTTATCAATGAAGATAACTATCTACTCAGATTATTATTTCATTTTATATTTTTACTATTTGTACGTGGTGGGAAAACATGTCTTTACAATAAAAATAAGTATAAAAGTGATAGTGTAAAATGAGAGTCCCAAATCCTAAACCAAGAAGAACCATAAAACTAATACTCACAGTGCATTGTTGCTAAGTACTGGATAGACTAGCTCTTGAATAAAATTTAGTTTCTTATATGAAAAACATTAATAAATAAGTCCATTATTCTCAGGCTTTCTATTAACACCAACAATTTATACAATGCGACATTATAAAAACTTCAAAGCACATTTTAAAAATGTTTAAGCAATTGTTATTTACATAATTTGATTGTTCAACTCTAGTAAGTTATGAAAATTCCTAAAACGGAAAGAAAAAATAGCAAAGAAAGCAGAAAACAACAAATCCAATGACCCAGTTCACGGAATAAATGTAGATGATCACCATATCCATATCAAACCACCATCCACGGCTATCATCCTCAAAGTGCAGGTAATCCATCCTGTGTGCACCATGCGGGAACTGCCTTCTTGTAACTGGAGCTGCACGTCTGTGGAAACCTAGAAGATGTATGAATATATGATTTTAAAGCTCATTAAATTCAATTAAGTGCTCAGAAAGGAAGCTTAATTATGAACACAGGTCCCATGAACAAAGCATATCTTGGTTTCACTGAGTGGTATGTTGTATTCCTGACAGTTTTTGCAATGATACACAACTATCAGAAGTCTCTGCTAGTTCAGGGTGGTAAGGACAGAGACAGTAAAGTTAGCAAAGAGCATGGGATATGGAACCAAGAGACTAGCCTAGTTCTGTCACTTACCTGAGGAAATATTTATCTTTTTGGGTCTTTATTATCTGATCATTTCAAAAATTTGTGAGGATCAAATGTAGTTATTTTGACATGAGAACATTTTCTAAACTTGAACTCCACTCATGTTTTATTTTCACAACTACTGTTACAACTACTGTTTGTAACTTTTGATCACCAATTTAATCTTGTACCTTGAAAATTCCATTTAGTCCAGTTATTTGAGCAAAATTCCCTGAGAAAAATGTCTCTTATCTGTGTTGTCACTGAATAAACTGGACAGATGGACATAATGGTACTCCTTTAAAAAAATTTAGCATTAATTTTAATAAATTTCAAAGCATGGGCCTATTTAAGGATATTCATTGGCACATAAAACACAAATCTTGAAAGTAAACTACAGTTTACTTTTTACTAAATAAATATGACATTTCTGAGAAATATTGCAGTTCATGAAACGCTGTTTTTTTTCCCCTTTGTTTATTTACATGCTAAGTATTACAGCTTGAGTATAAACTTATCAAATGGCAACCTGTTTTTGTTGGGTGACCAATATATAACACCAAATACATTTAAAAAACAAAATTCAATTTCCTAAGGACTGATAATCTCATAATCTTTTTTCTTTTTACTTATCTACTGCCTACCTTAAGTATTTATGTGTTTATTAGTGTTAGAGAATGGGGATAGCACAATAAACTAAGGGAAAAAAGCTGTAATTCTGGTACTTGCTAGCAACTCTGGTGATATAGGTTCTGTGAGACTCTAGCTTGAAGAAAATTCTGGTTCATCCAGTTTAACAATTGAGTAATGTTACGTATTATGCTGTAGATCAGGCTGCTTATTCTGACAGCAAGGTTGTACTCACCTGGATATTAGTATGGTCATTTAAAGTCAAACCTCTTTTGTTTTTTTTGGGGGGGGGCAGGCAAGATGGCCAACTACGGCCACCTGTACTCATCCACCCCACAAAAAAAGGACCTAAATAATGAATATCCAACCATATCTTGATGGCAGTGCCTGGAAAAATATACTAGAGAGCACCAGAATAGCAGCAAAACCCCTCTGAAATGTGAAAGCCCAGGATACCAACACAGACAGGGGAACAAGGCACCTTCCCTTTGCCACACCATCTACCCAGCCAGATGGGCTCAGAGTCAGGGAGGACTTCCTATGGGGAAAAGGTAAGCTAGAGAACCCCAGGGGTCCCTATAGCTGCCATAGACACCCAGAAGTTTTTTTTTTTATTTTTTATTTTTTTATTTTTTTTGTCTTTTTGTCTTTTGTCTGTGTCCGGCAACGGATCGCAACCCTCAGTGTTGCCCCCGTACCGGACTGGGGACCGGCGACGGGATCGCAAGCCTCGGTGTTGCTCCCGCGCC
>NW_007726242.1:281201-305054 GCF_000696425.1 Galeopterus variegatus
TTTTTTATTTTTTATTTTTTTATTTTTTTTGTCTTTTTGTCTTTTGTCTGTGTCCGGCAACGGATCGCAACCCTCAGTGTTGCCAGAAAGGACATACAAAACAGACAAAAAAAAAAAAAAAATCCAAAAAATGATAGTAATAAGTCCCCACATATCAATAATAACATTGAATGTAATGGATTAAATCATACAAAACAGACAAAAAAAAAAAAAAATCCAAAAAATGATAGTAATAAGTCCCCACATATCAATAATAACATTGAATGTAATGGATTAAATTCCCTAATTGAAATGCACAGACTGGCTGAATGTATTTTTCAAAAAATCCAATTATATGCTGCCTACAAGAAACTCACTTCACTTATAAAGACACACACAGACTGAAAAAGAAGGGATGAAAAAAGATATTCCATGCAAATAGAAGCCCAAAGTGAGCAGGAGTAGTGATACTTATATCAAATAAAACAGACTTTAAACCAAAAACAGTAGAAACAAAGAAAGATATTACATAATAATAATTGGATTAATTCAACAAGAAAGTATAACAATTTTAAATATATACACACCTAACACCAAAGCACAGATTTTTAAAGCAAATACTATCAGATCTAAAGAGAGAGATAGACAACAATACAATAGTAGTTGGGGATTTTTAACATCCCACTCTCAGCACTGGACAGATTATCTAGACAGAAATCAACAAAGAAAAATCAGAAGTAAACTGCACTATCGACCAAATGGACCTAATAGACATCTATATCCAACAGAGGCAGAATGCACATTTTAAATATCAGCACATGGGACATTCTCCAAAATTGACTATATCTTAGGTTACAAAACAAGTCTGAACAGGCTTAAAAAAATTCAAAATCATATCAAGTATCTTTTCTGACCACAATGGAATAACTAGAAATCAACTACAAGAGGAATTTTGGAAACACTATAAATATAAGGAAATTAAACAACTCTTGAACAACCAATGAGTCAAAGAATAAATTAAGAAGGAAATTAAAAGTTTCTCGAAACAAATGAAGATAGAAGCACATACCAAACACTATGGAATAAAGCAAAAGCAGTAATAAGAGGAAAGTAATAAATGCCTTCATCAGAAAAAAAAGAAGAGAAAAATTTCAAGTTAACAACCTAAGAATGTACCTCAAGAAACTAGAAAAGCATGAATAAACCAATCTCAATGTAAGTAAAATAAAGGAAATGATAAAATTCTGAGCAGAAACAGATAAAATTGAGACAATAAAAACAATATGAAAGACTGATGAAACGAAAAGTTGGCTTTTTGAGAAGATAAACAAAATCAACAAGCCATCAACTAGACTAATAAAGAAAAAAAGAGAGAAAAGATCCAGATGAAGTCAGAAATGAAAAAGAAGACATTAAAACTGATACCCCAGAAATATAAAGAATCATTAGAGGCTATGATGAACAACTATATGCCCCAATACTGAAAACCTAGAGGAAATGGATAAATTTTTGGACACATATCACTTACAAAAATTAAACGAAAAGGAAATAAAGAAATCCTAAACAGACTAAGTATGAGCAATGAGACTGAATCAGTAATAAAAATTCTCCCAACAAAGGAAAGCCCAGGACCAGATGGCTTCACTGCTGAATTCTAAATTCTACTGAACTATTAAAGAAGAACTAATACTAATCCTTCTCAAACAATTTTAAAAAATTGAAATAGAAGGAATTCTTCCAAATTTATTCTATGAGGCCATTATCACCCTAATACCAAAATTAGACAAAGACCTAACAGAAAAAGAAAACTACAGGCCAATATCCTTGATGAGCACAGATGCAAAAATCCTCCACAAAATATTAGCAAGCCATATCCAACAGCACATCCAAACAATTATCAATCACGATCAAGTGGGATTTATCACAAGAATGTGAATATGGTTCACACAAATCAATAAACATGATACACCACATCAACAGAATGAAGGACAAAAACAACAATTATCAATCACGATCAAGTGGGATTTATCACAAGAATGTGAGTATGGTTCACACAAATCAATAAACATGATACACCACATCAACAGAATGAAGGACAAAAACAATATGATCATTTCAATTACCACAGAAAAGTATTTGATAAAATTCAACATCCCTTCATCATAAAAACTCTCAACAAACTAGGTATAGAAGGAACATAGTTCAACAAAATAAAGGACATATATGACAAACCCTAACATCATACCGAGTGAGGAAAGCTCTCAGTTTTTCTGCTAAGAACTGGAACAAGACAAGGATGCTCACTTTCATCACTCTTACTCAATACAGTACTGGAAGTTCTCGCTAGAATAATTTAGCAAGAAGTAAAGGGCATCCAAATTGGAGAAGAGAAAGTTAAATTGTCCCTGTTTGCAAATGACATGATCTATTATCTAGAAAAACCTAAAGACCCCACCAAAAACCTCTTAGAGCTGATAAATTTAGTAAAGTTGCAGGATACTGACAAAATCAATACACAAAAATCAGGAGCATTTATATACACCAGCAATGAACTAACTGAAAAAGAAATTACAAAGACAATCCTACTTATAATAGCTACAAAAATAAATAAAATACCTAGGAATAAATTTACCCAAGGAGGTGAAAGATCTCTACAATAAAAATTATAAAACACGGATGAAAGAAATTCAAGAGGACATAACAACATGGAAAGACATCTCATGCTCATGGATTGAAAGAATCAATATAGTTAAAATGTTCATACAACCCAAAGTGATCTGCAGATATAATCCAATCCCTATCAAAATACCAATGACATTCTTCACAGAAATAGAATAAACAGTCCTAAAATTCATATGGAACCTCAAAAGACCCTCAATAGCCAAAGCAATCCTGAGCAAGAAGAATAAAGCTGGAAGCATCACACTACCTGAGTTCCAAATATACTACCAATCTATAGTAACCAAAATAGCGTGGTACTGTCATAAAAACAGACATATAGACCAACGGACAGAATAGAGAATGCAGAAATAAGCCCATGTATTTATAGAAAAATGATTTTTGAAAAAGGTGCCAAGTATGTACACAGAGAGAAGGACAACCTCTAATAAATACTGCTGGGAAAACTGCATATCCACAAGCAGAAGAATGAAACTAGACCTCTATCTCTTCCCATATACCAAAATCAACTCAAAAGGGGTTAAAGAAATAAATGTAAGACCCAAAACTATGAAACTGCTAGAAGAAAACACAGGCTAAAAGCTTAAAGACATCAGTCTGGGCAAAGATTTTATAAATAGGACCTCAAAAGCATAAGCAACAAAAGCAAAAATAGGCAAATGGGATTATATTAAACTAAAGTTTTTACACAGCAAAGGAAACTATCATCAGAATGAAGAGAGAGTCTGCAGAAAGAATGAAAATACTTGTAAACTGCGCAAACAAAGGATTATTATCCAGAATATACAAGAAACTCAAACAACTCAGCACCAACAAAATAATCCAATCAAAAAATAGACAAATGAACTGAATAGACATTTCTCAAAAGAAGACATACAAATGGCCAACAAGTATATGAAAAAATGCTCAACATCACTAATCATTAGGGAAATGCAAGGCAAAACCACAATGAGATATCACCACACCCCAGTTAGAATGGCTATTGTCAAAAAGATAAAAAATAACAAATGCTGGAAGGACGCAGAGAAAAGGGTACTTTCATACCTTGCTGGTGGGAATGTAATTTAGTATCGCCAGTATGGAATACAGTATGGAGAGTTCTCAAAAAACTACAGATAAAACTACCATATGACCCAGTAATCCCACTACTGGGTATATATCCAAAAGAAAGAAAATCAGTAAGGCAAAAGGATACTTTCACTCCCATGTTTATTGCATCACTATCCACAATAGCCAAGATATGGAATCAATCAAAGTGTCCATCAACAGATGATTGAATGAAGAAAATGTGTTGCATATACACAAAAGAACACTACTTATTATAAAAAAAAAAATGAAAATCTGCCGTCATAGCAACATGGATGAGCCTGGAGGGATGTTAAGTGAAATAAGCCAGGCACAGAAATATACAAACCACATGTTCTTACTAGTTGTTAGTATAGGTTGGAAAGGTTTGGAAAGTAGAATAGGGAGATGTTGGTCAATGGACACAAAATTACAGCCAGATAGGAGGAATAAATTCTAGTGTTCTATAGCACTGTAGGGTGATTTTAATTAACAATAATTGACTGTATAATTTCTTTTTTTTTTTTTTTCCTTTTTATCTTTTTTTACTGACCGGCAATGGGATCGCAACCCTCAGTGTTGCGCCCGCACCGTGCTCAGCCAGTGAGCGGGAACCAGTCTCCACATGGGATCCGAACCCTCGGCGGGAGTGCCGCCGCGCTCCCAAACAGCGCACTCTCCAGTGCACCACCAGGCCGGCCTGACTGTATAATTTCAACTAGCTAGACAGAGGATTCTGAATGTTCCCAAAACAAGAAATGACAAATGTTTGAGACAATGAATATGCTAATTCCTCTGATTTGATCAATACATATTGTATACATGTATTCAAATATCACATTGTACCCCATAAGTATGTGCAATGATTGTTTTAATTTAAAATAAAAATTGAAGAATTAAAAAAGTAAAGTCAAGACTCTTTAATCAAAAACAATCTTATTTTACTGTTTACATATGTTTATTTGTAAATTATATTTGTACTATGTAAATTTAAAATAAAAAATTAAAAGGATGAGATAAAAATGAAGTGATGTTTTATTTTTTTACTTATTTTTATACTGTCCACTTTCTAAAATTTTTAAAATTAAACTTAATTTAATTTTACTTCTCATAATACATTGTACTTGATTTTCATGCCCCTTAACCTGTTCCTTTCTACCCCCTCCATGTCCCTCCCCCCCCCCCCCCCATATCTGGGCACTTGTCTTAAATAGTTCAAGGAATTTTTGTGGTTATTCTGTCTTCTTCCACCCACCCTTTATTTGTTTGTGTGTGGTTTTTTTTTTTTTAATTAATTTTTAGCTCCCACAAATAAGTGAGAACATGTGGTATTTCTCTTTCTGTGCCTGACTTGTTTCACTTAATATAATTTTCTCTAAGTCCATTCTCTGTTGTTGCGAATGATAGTATTTCATTCTTTTTTATAGCAGAGTAGTATTCCATTGTGTAGATGTACCACAGTTTCTTTATCCACTCATTAGATGATGGACATTTGGGCTGGTTCCAGCTCTTAGCTATTGTATATAGACCTGCAATAAACACTGGAGTACAGATATCCCTTTGACGTGATGATTTCCATTCCTCTGGGTATATTCTCAGCAGTGGAATAGCTGGGTCATATGGTAGATCTATCTGTAATTGTTTGAGGAACCTCCATACCATTTTCCATACAGCCTGCACCATTTTTCAGTCCCACCAACAGTGGACAAGGGTTCCTCTTTCTCTGCAACCTCTCCAGCACTTATTGTTCTCAATCTTTTGGATGTTAGCCATCATAACTGGAGTGAGATGGTATCTCAGTGTGGTTTTGATTTGCATTTGCTGGATGCTGAGTGATACTGAGCACTTTTTCATGGGTCTGTTGGCCATTTGTATATCTTCCTTTGAGAAATGCCTATTCAGCTCCTTTGCCCATTTTTTAATTGGGTTATTTGTTTTTTTGTTGTAAAGTTGTTTGAGTTCCTTGTATATTCTGGATATTAATCCTTTGTCAGATATATATTTAGCAAATATTTTTTCCCACTCTGTTGGTTGTTTTTTTACTCTGTTGATTGTTTCTTTTGCTGTGCAGAAGCTTTTTAGTTTGATATAATCCCATTCGTTTATTTTGCCTTTAGTTGCCTGTGCTTTCTGGGTTCTATTCATGAATTCTGTACCCAGTCCTATTTCCTGGAGTGTTTCTCCTCTGTTTTCTTTAAGGAGTTTTATTGTTTCAGGGTGTATATTTAATTCTTTAATCCATTTTGAGTTGATTTTGATATATGGTGAAAGATACAGGTCTAGTTTCATTCTCCTACATATGATTATCCAGTTTTTCCAGCACCATTTGTTGAAAAGGCAGTCTCTTCCTCAGTATGTAGACTTGTTGCCTTTGTCAAAGATCAGATGGTTGTAGGAGTATGGGTTAATTTCTGGGTTCTCTATTCTGTTCCATTGATCTGTGTGTCTGTTTTTATATCAGTACCATGCTGTTTTATTATAGCTTTATAATATAGTTTAAAGTCACGTATCATTATGCCACCAGCTTTTTTTCTTCGTTTGTTTGCTTGCTCAGGATTGCTTTGGCTATGTGTGGTCTTTTTTTGTTCCATATAAATGTCTGAATAGCTTTTTCCATCTCAGAGAAAAATGTCATTGGAATTTTGATGGGGATTGTATTGAATTTGTAGATCATTTTGGGTAATATGGACATTTTCACAATGTTAATTCTTCCAGTCCAAGAGCATGTGATATTTTTCCATCTTCTTATGTCCTCTTTAATTTCTCTCAACAGTGGTTTGTAGTTCTCTTTGTAGAGATTTTTCACCTTCTTGGTCAGCTTTATTCCTAAATATTTTATTTTTTTTGGTGGCTATTATAAATGGGCTAGCTTCCTAGATTTCTTTTTCTGCATGTTCACTGATGGAATATAAAAATGCTACTGATTTTTGTGTGTTGATGTTGTACCCTGCAACTTTGCTGAAATCGTTTATCAACTCTTGGAGTTATTTTATAGAAGCTCTAGGCTGTTCAATACATAGGATCATATCACCTTCAAAAAGGGACACCTTGACTTCATCCTTTCTAATCTGAATGCCCTTTATTTCCTTCTCTTCTCTGACTGCTCTGGCTAGTACTTCCAACACTATGTTGAATAGGAGTGGTGAGAGTGGGCATCCTTGTCTAGTTCTTATTGTTATCCCATTCAGGATAATATTGGCAGTGGGTTTATCGTATATGGCTTTAATTATGTTGAGACACTTTCTGTCTGTGCCTAACTTGTAAAGAGTCTTTATCATGAAAGGATGTTGAATTTTGTCAAATGGTTTTTCAGTGTAAATAGAGATGATCATGTGGTTTCGGTCTTTGCTTTTATTAACATGCTGTATCATATTTATTGATTTGTGTATGTTGAACCAACCTTACATCCCTGGGATGAATCCCACTTGATCATAGTGTATAATTTTCTGTATGTGTTGCTGTATTCTGTTAGCTAGTATTTTATTGAGCATTTTTGCATCTATATTCATCAAGGATATTGGTCTGTAGTTTTCTATTTTTGATGCATCTTTGTCTGGTTTTGGTATCAGGGTAATATTTGCCTCATAGAATGAGTTTGGGAGAATGGCCTCTGTTTCAATCTCTTGGAACAGTTTGTAAAGAATTGGTATCAGTTCCTCTTTGAAGATTTGGTAGAATTCTGCAGTGAACCCATCCGATCCTGGGCTTTTCTTTGTTGGGAGCCTTCTGATAACAGTTTCAATCTCTTTTACTGTTATTGGTCTGTTCAGATTTTCTATATCTTCTTGGCTCAGTTTTGGTAATTTGTATGCATCCAGAAATTTATTCATTTCCTCCAGATTTTCAAATTTGTTGGCATATAAATGTTTATAGTAGTCTCTAATGATTCCTTGCATTGCTGAGGTGTCAGTTGCAATATCACCTTTTTCATTTCTAATTTTTGTTATTTGGGTCTTCTCTCTTCTTAGTCTTGTTAAAGGTTTGTTGATTTTACTAATCATTTCAAAGAACCAACTTTTTGTTTCATTAATCTTTTTTATTGTTCTTTGTGTTCCTATTTCATTTAGTTCTGCTCTGATCTTAATTATTTCTTTCTGTCTACTGACTTTAGGTTGGAATCATTCTTGTTTTTCTAGATCTTTAAGGTGAAGTGTTAGGTTATTTATTTGCCATCTTTCCAGTCTTCTGAAGTAAGCATTTAATGCAATAAATTTCCCCCTTAAAACTGCTTTTGCAGTATCACACAGGTTTTGGTACGATGTGTCATTATTTTCATTAGTTTCAAGAAATTTTTTGATTTCCTGTTTAATTTCTTCTTGGACCCACATGTCATTCAGTAGAATGTTGTTTAATTTCCATGAGTTTAGATAGTTTTCAGAGTTTCATTTATTATTGCTTTCTAACTTTAGTCTATAGTGACAAGAAAAAAAAAAAAACGGAATAATTCAAACTTATTTGAATTTGTTAAGACTTGCTTTGGGACCTAACATGTGGTCTATCCTGGAGAATGTTCCATGTGCTGATGAGAAGAATGAATATTCTGAGGTTGTTGGGTGGAATGTTCTGTAGATATCTGCCAAATCCAATTGGTCTAAAGTATTGTTTAGATCTTGTGTTTCTCTGTTGATTTTTTGCCTAGATGATCTGTCCAATGATGAGAGTGGGGTGTTCATGTTCCCCACTATTATGGTGTTAGAATCTATTTCTTTTTAAAAACCTAATAGTGCTTGCTTTGTAAATCTGGTTGCTCTGACTTTAGGTGCATATATATTTATGATGGTTATGTTTTCTTGATTGATAGATCTTTTTATCATTGTATATTGGCCATCTTTATCTCTTTTAATGGTTTTTGGTTTAAAGCCTATTTTATCTGATATAAGAATAGCTACTCCAGCTTGTTTTTCATTTCTAGTTGCATGATATACCTTTTTCCATCCTTTTACTCTTAGTCTGTGTGTATCTTTACAGGTCAAGTGAGTCTCTTGGAGACAGCATATTGTTGGGTCCATCTTTTTAATCTAGTCAGTCAGTCTGTGTCTTTTGAGTGGGGAATTTAGTCCCTTTACATTCAGAGTTATTATTGAAAGGTGTTGATTTACTTCTAGCATTATACTGATTTTTGTTTAGATGTCTTAAGTATCTTTTGTTCCTTTCTTTCATATTTACTGTTTGTCTTCTGTATTTGTTGGATTCTTGGGGTGATAGACAAACTATTTTTTCTGTCTTTTGTTAGCATTTTTGTTTTGCTGATAGGTATTGTTCTTTCTTGTATATTCATGGTAGTGATGTTTGTTTTTGTGGTATCAAATCCAATACTTCCTTTTTTTTTTGTCTTTTTCCGTGTCCGGCAACGGATCGCAACCCTCAGTGTCACCCCCATACCGGCCCAGGACCGGCAACGGGATCGCAACCCTCGGTGTTGCCCCCGCGCCTCGCTCAGCCAGTGAGTGGGAACCGGTCTGTATGTGGGATCCGAACCCTCGGCGGGAGCACCGCCGTGCTTCCCAAGCGGCGCACTAGCGCAGTGCACCACCGGGCCGGCCCCAAATCCAATACTTCCTTGAGAATTTCTTGTAGGGCTGGTCGTGTTGTAGTGAACTCCCACAGTTTTTGTTTGCCTGATAAATATACTATTTGTCCTTCATTTCAGAAGGATAGCCTTGCTGGGTAAAGTATTCTTGGCTGGCAATTTATGTCCTTTAGTGTTTCGAATATATCATCCCATTCTTTTCTGGCTTTTAGAGTTTCTGATGAAAAGTCTGATGTTATTCTGATTGGGGCTCCCTTATAAGTGACTTGCTGCTTCTCTCTTGCCTCTTTTAAGATTCTCTCTGTCTTTGATTTTTTTCAGTTTGATTATCCCATGTCTTGGAGAGGACCTTTTTGGGTTGAATGTGTTTGGTGTTCTTTGGGCTTCCTGAATCTGGGGATCTGTGACTTTACCTATACCTGGGAAGTTATCTGCTATTATCTCATCGAGTATGTTTTCAATGCCATTTCCTTTTCCCTCCCCTTCTGGAATACCCATGATTTGGATATTTGAGCACTTAAGGTTGTCAGTTGTCTCTCTTAAATTTTCTTCAATATTTTTGATTCTTTTTTCTTTTTTTCTGGTCTGCCTGTGATAATTCAAATAGCCTGTCTTTGAGGTCAGAAATTCTCTCTTCTGCTTGTTCAAGTCTGCTGGTTAAACTCTGTTGTATTTTTTATTTCACTGAATGAATCTTTCAGCTCCACAAGCTCAGCTACATTCTCTTTCAAGGCATCAACTTATTTGTACATTTCTTGTTTTAGATCCTGTATGTTTTTTCTCATTTCATTGTGTTGTTTCACTGAGTTTTCTTGTATCTCATTTAGTTTCCTTAGAATAGTTACTCTAAAGTCCTTGTCTGTCATTTCAAAGACTTCCTTTGTTGGTGATGTACTTTCTTGATTTTTCATATTTCTGGTTTCTTTCCTGTGGTGTTTCCTCATTGTGGCTCAGGGTATTCCTGTTCACTACATTACATATGTTTATTACATATTATATACATGTATTCAAATATCACATTGTACCCCATAAATATGTACAATGATTATGTTTCAATTTAAAATAAAAATTGAATTAAAAAAATAAAGTCAAGTCTCTTTAATGAAGAACAATCTTATTTTATTGTTTATGTATGTCTATTTGTAAATTATATTTATACTATGTAAATTTAAAATAAAATTTAAAAGGATTAGATAAAAATGAAGTAAGTGATGTTTTAGAATAAATTGTAGGGCCACATTTCAAATAGGTCTTTGATAATTTCTAATTGTTTTTGGCTGGCCTATCATATTTGATTTAATTTTTAAACTTTGTATAGCTTACAAAAAGTTTAGGATAATGTGTTAGCTCCTTCATTTTTGTTTTCTTTTGTTGGCATTATTAGTATTATCTTAAATCTGATATCTTTATTGGATTCAGTTTAAGTCCCTTGTCTATTTTGTGTTGGTAGTTTAGCTAAGAGCAGATACTATAACCCATTCAACTGGGCACTTGTTAACCTCAAATATACTACAACACGTGGAAAATAAACAAACTAATAAAAGTCATCCCTTCTGTGTTGTCAAACTTCCAGTTTTTCCTCAGCTAATGTTACATACCATCCTGGTATCTAAGTGAGAATGCCAGTGTCAAGTCTCATTAAATATTACTAAAGCTTAATTTTGAACACGTGGAAAATAAACAAACTAATAAAAGTCATCCCTTCTGTGTTGTCAAACTTCCAGTTTTTCCTCAGCTAATGTTACATACCACCCTGGTATCTAAGTGAGAATGCCAGTGTCAAGTCTCATTAAATATTACTAAAGCTTAATTTTTCTTCTACTTAGATAAACATAATAAGAAATTTTAATGTTATCTTCCTATATTCCACTGGATTGCCTTGCACCCAACCTGTGGCATTCTACTTTGGAGAGCACTAGTCTAGGAAACTTCAATACCAACAGCTTTTCTAGAGTATCTAAACCACTGTTTTCAAATCTTTAGTAAGTATATGAAGGGGAAAGGGGATTTTCTATTTATGTAGAAGAAAGGGGAAGTGGGAAGAATTTTTCTCACATCTAAATATCCTACTGCATAAACACAAATATTCTCCAGGTAGAATTTAAATACTTTTTCAAAAGCTTTTTCACAAATATAGGCCAGAGAACAGCTAACGTTGTTACTAGGAATCATTATTATTAAAAAGATGTGAGGTTTTTTTCCTGTCCAGAAGGATTATGTCTAGGCATTAGATTCTTCAGATTCAAAAGTTTCATTTGTTTGGGTCAGAGGAGTAATGATATTAAAGGTATAGGTACAGAAAACAGAGTTGAGAGTAGATATGGCACAGAAGACTAAGAATTATGAGTAGGATGATCATACATGCTCATTTCCCCAGGACGGCTGCAGTTTACTCTTGGTGTCCTGGCATAATTACTTTTATCCTAGAAGTGTCCTCATAAATGCTAATTTATTGGTGGATGGAGGGAAAATGTTGGATTACAAAATGCCCAGCTCTGAACACCAGAAGGTGATGTTGACCCAGGATGGCTTAGGCAACCAATTTTTTACAAGTAAGGTGGGTAATGACCATTGGTTGGTTAATATTAATTTCTTTTAATTTTTTTTAAGCGGGAAGGGGGTGAGTAGGTATTTAAAATAAATTTTGGAATTTCCAAAGCTGTAATTGTATGGAATTATTGTAGTTTCTAAATCAAATTCAGACTAAAAGAAAATCTTCTCACAGATAGTGTTATTTGGTAAGCATTAGATCAATTATAACATGAGAAAAATTACCAGAACACTAATAATCATGGTGATTAATTCCAGATTATTTTGTAAAATGATAATAATGAAAATACTTAATTCACTGGGCTGTTATGAAGATTAATACATGTAAAGCACATTCCTGGCTCATAGTAAAGGTTCAATAAATGTTAGATTCTTTTTCTTATTTTGTTGTTATCACTATGGTTACTATTTTTTTAATATGTGGAAGAAGTTGCCTTTTCCCGCCAGTGCTTGCTCTTCATATTATGTCTATTTTTTCTGAACAGTTGTGTAAGCTTACTATTCTTTGTTCAAACAGATGACTATGAAACTGTGTCCTGCAAGTATGAGTTGATCTCTCTAAGTCAGTTGCTAACTCTTAATAGACCACCAGAATATCATACATTGAAACTATAGTATTAAACATTTATGGAGAGTATATGTACTATATTTTAGTGGATGAAGATTTAAAGATACTTTAAGACATGGTTCCCATCTTAAAGAAACTTAGTCTAGAACAGTGTTTCTCAATCTTTTTTTCCATTATCATCCCCATAAGGAGAAAAATTAAGTTAAATTTTTTAAAAGTTAATTATTTTATTCAATAAATTAAGTCAACTTAAATTTAACTTAAACTTAATTTCTCCCTAATAAGAAAAATGGTAAGAATAAGATTTTTATCTGGTAGGGTTGAGTTCTAAGGGCCATAAGCCACTGGAGTACCTGAGATTTTTTTTTTTGTCCCCCAAGAACTAATTTTTGCCCCCATTTATAGTGCATAGTTTAGGAGACAGTACACCTAAAACCATTATAATAATAGTCAATGTATATATCTTAATATATACGACCATTCCAGAAAAAGATTTATATTGGACATAATGGAGTGAGAAGGTTCTGCACCAGGAATTCACTTTTACACACTTAATCACAAACTACTATTTGTATTAAGCTAATGAGAATTGTTTTGGTATTAAGGCATGGTTTAAAGAGTATCCAATACTCCTAATATATTTTAGTTTTAACAGAATAAAGACACATACTTCAAACACTTTTTTTGCCATATATTCTAGTGGGGAAAAAAACATACTGTAGTAAAAATTGTATTCTTCAAGGATTCTGAAAATTTGGATTCTTGTGCCAATATTCCACTCATTACTGTCAAGTCAAAATAATTTTTCTGTATCTACTGAGATGTTCATATGGTTTTCTTCTTTAATCTGTTAATGTGATGAAATCAACCAGTAGATTTTTCTAATGGTGAAATAATTTTTTAAAATATAAAGTGTTAGATTTTTCAATGTTTTATCATTCCTTCATATCTAGGATAAATTCCATATGTTTCTAATATTGGTTTTTACACACTGATGGACTGAACTTGTTAATATTTTATATGGTATTTTTATGACTATTTTAAAAGGGAGACTGGTCTATAATACTCTGATTTATGCTATTTTTGTCTGGTTTGTGTATCATGATTTTATTGGCTTTATAAAACATGTTGGCTGTTAGGTGACAATGCTCCATAGATCTTTGTGTGTTTGCATATCCTGCAAGCAGAGGCACTAACTGCCTTTGTTCTGGATTATCTTTTGAAAGATAATTGTAGCAAACAGTCTGGGAAGATAGAATGTCTCCCTTTGGAGCAGATGGCAAGTTTGCTTACAGTCTTGGAACAAAGCACATCTAATACCTAGTATAAAAGATCTGAGTTTCATAAGATCAGAGTTCTACCATGTAACCCACCCCACTGCATGTGTAGATATCACCTGGCCCTATTTGTGATACCCTATGGGAAATGGGGCTCAGATATCTATCACAAGTGCTGCTATTCAGGCTACTGCTGTGAGTTAAACTGTCCTTTGTTTCTGACCCATGAGTCTTGTGTCTTCTGCCAACATCCATGAAACTGGCTGAATTACTTATTAGCTTGCAAATATGGTAAAATCTCAGACCCTTAACAGTTCTTGACAAGGGTAATCTTGCAATCTCATTTAGTCTCTGAAACATTCTGCATAAAATCAGAATCCTTGAAGGTCTGATAAATCTAGCCTGTAAAACCATTTGGGCCTGTAGTCTTTGCAGGTATAGGGGCAGATTTTTAAATATCAATTGATTTCTTTAATAGCTGTTGGTTTGTTCATGCTTCCTAGTTGTTCTTGAGTCATTTTTGATAATTTTCATACATTTTCCATTCTAAAATTTTCATAGATGTGGTACACTTAGGGCTTTTCACAAATATTCTATTCTCTTTCTTTTTTTTTTTTTTTCCTTTTTTTTGTCTTTTTTCGTGTCCGGCAACGGATCGCAACCCTCAGTGTCGCGCCCATACCGGACCGGGACTGGCAACGGGATCGCAACCCTCAGCGCTGCTCCCGCACCTCGCTCAGCCAGTGAGCGGGAACTGGTCTGTATGTGGGATCCGAACCCTCGGCGGGAGTGCCGCCGCGCTCCCAAGCGGCGCACTGTAGCAGTGCGCCACCGGGCCGGCCCTCTATTCTCTTTCTGAGTACATGGTTTATTTGCACTTCCCTGCCCCTTGGAAGTTAGGCATGGCTATGAGAGTTGACCAGTGAAAACAACTGTCCTTTGAAAGTATGTTGTTTCTGGATAGATGTGTTTATCAGACTAAGATGCTGCAGCAGTCTCTTTTTCTCTGCCACAACAACTATTAATGTACCACACACAGTTTGCTCTGTCATCTTGGGTCCAAAAGTTTACAATGATGTGGAGTGAAGTAAGCACCCAGCAGTTTAGGGAAAATTATTTCAATGTTAGTATGAATTCTGACTAAAAATCATGGAGTAACTTATAAAACTATTGAAGAAACAAGTGATAAAAATCTTTCACGTGTGATGGGACAGACAAAAGGTTAAAGCACAGTGTTTTACTGCTCCATACTCTTCACATTACATAAGAATTCTGTTGTGTCAAAAGTTGATTGATATAAGTAGGTCTTAGCAGAGGTGGAGTGATTTATTTATAGTCCCAAATAGGTATAGAGTTACTTGAAAATTTAATGCAAAATAGATTTTAAATTTCATCTTTATCTCCTATACCTTTAGGCTCCTAGAGTCAAATTTATTAATCCCTGCAATAATTATCTTTTAACTGAATAATTATCTTTTAACTGAATAAGTTAAAATGTTTTAAAGATGACTTATAATGCTATAACATCTGCTTAAATTTCAATGTAGTTTATAAAGTTATCAGGATAAATTACAAATTTTTAAAATGTTTTGGTTCCATAACCAGGTAAGAAGTGAGCACATCATGTCTTTTCAAAAAAGTATTTTATTGGGTAAACTATCTATATATATAACATAAAGTTTTCCATTTTAACCATTTTTAAGTGTAGAATTCAATGGCATTCATTACATTTACAGTGTTGTATAACCATTACCACTATTTATTTCCAAAATTTTCTTCATTACCCCAAACAGAAACTGTAGCCATTGCAATAACTACTCATTTTCTCCTCTCCCAAACCCCTGGTGATCTTTCATTTACTTTCTTCTCTTTCCCTATTCTAGATATCTCATATAAGTGGGGTCATACAATATTTGTCCTTTTGTGTTTGACTTATTTCACTTAGTATGTCTTCACAGTTCACCTATATTGCAGTATGTATCAGAACTTCATTCCTTTTTATGGCCTATATTCCTTTTTTTCCCCCACTGTATGTATATGTCACAGTTTATCTGTCTATTCAATTGCTGATGGAAACTTGGGTTGTTTCCACCTTTTGGCTATTGCGTATAATGCTGCTATAAACATTGGCATACAAGTATTTATTTGAGTCCCTGTTTACAATTCTTTTGGGTATACACCCAGGAGTGGAACTCTAGATTAATATGGTAATTCTACGTTTAGTTTTTTGAGAAACCTCCAAAATGTTTTCACAATGGACTGCATTTTACATTACCACCAGCAATTTTTTAGGGTTCCAATTTCTCCTTGCCAACACTTGTCATTTTTCTATTATTATTACTACTGCCATCCTAGTAGGTGTGAATTTCATTATAGCTTTGATTTCCATTTCCCTAATGACTAACGATAGTGACATGTTTTCATGTGCTTCTTGGCCATTTGTATATCTTCCCTGTAGAAATGTCTATTCAAGTTCTTTGGCCCAGTTTTTAAATTGGGTTGTTTGCCTACTTGTTACTGAGCTATATGATTTCTGTGTATATTCTCGATACTAAGCCCTTATGAAGTATATAATTTACAAGTATTTTCTCCCATTCTGTAGGTTTTCAGACTGTCATTTTACTTTCTTGATAATGTCCTTTGATGCACGAAACTTTTAATATTTAGGAAACCCAATTAATTTTTTTTTGTTACTTGTGCTTTTGGTGTCATATTTAAGAATCAATTGGTCATAAAGATTTACTCCTATGTTTTATTCCAAAAGTTTTCTGGTTTTCAGCTCTTACATTACAAAATGTTCCTGGAAAAATGGAATTAAAAGATAACATAAATCTTTCTATGAACTTTTTGTAGTCCTACTGTATTTAAGGCCATTGATCCATTTTGAGTTAATATTTGTATATGATGTGAGGTAGGGGTCCAATTTCATTATTTTGCATGTGGAAATCCAGTTGTCCTAGCATAATTTGTTGAAGAGACTATTTCTTTCCCCATGGCCACAGATATATGGATTTATTTCTGGACTTTTTATTACATTGGTCTACATGTCTATGTTTAGGTCAGAACCACACTGTTTTGATTCCTGTAGCTTTGTATTAAGTTTTGAAACTGTGAACATCATATTTCTTTTTCAAAAATTTTTTGGTATTCAGAGTCCCTTGAAATCAGTTTTTCCATTTTTTCAAAAAGGCTATTGAAATTTTTATAGGAATTACATTGAATCTGTAGGTAGCTTTGGGTAGTTCTGATGTCTGAGCAATATTAAATCTTCTAATCCATCAACTAGGGTAGTCTTTCCATTTATTTGAATCTTTAATTTCTTTCAGTAATGTTTTGTAGTTTTCAGTGTTTCAGTCTTTTGAATCCATGATTAAAATTACTCCTACATATTTTATTCTTTTAGATGCTATTGTAAATGGAACTTCTGTTTTACTATCCTTATTGGACTGTTCACTGCTGGCATACATAACACAACTGATTTTGTATGTTGATCTTGTAACCTGCAATGTGGCTAAATTAGTTTATTAGCTCTGGTAGCTTTATTTTAGATTCTTTGGGATTTTCTGTATACAGGATTATGTCATCTGTGAATAGAGATAGTTATGCTTCTTTTTTTCTAATTTGGATGACTTTTATATCTTTTTCTTATCTAATTGCTCTGACGAGAACTTCTAGTACAATGTTAAAATGCAGTGGTAAAAGTGGGCATTTTTGCCTTGTTCATAATTTTAGGAAGTTTTCAGTTTTTCACCATTGAGTGTGATGCTAGCTGTAACTTTTTCATAAATGCCTGTTGTATTGAAAAAGTTCTCCCCAATTTTAGTTTTCTGAGTGTTTTTATCATAAAAGAGCTCTAGATTTTGTCAAATTACTTTTCTGAATCCTTTTATCCCCTTTATTTTAATCATATGGTGTATTATATTGACTGATTTTCTTCTGTTGAGCCATGCCTGCATTCTTAGGATAAATCTCATTTGGCTGAAAAGTATAATCCTTTTAATATGCTGCTAGAATCAGTTTGTTAGTATTTTGTGGAGGAATTTTGCATCTAAATTCAAAAGGGATAATGGGCTGTAATTTTCTTTTCTTGTAATATCTTTATCTGGCTCTCATATTGGGGTAATTCTGGCCTTATAGATTGAGCTCAATTTTTTGAGAGTTTGAGAAAATACGTGTTGCTTATTTAAATGTTTGGTAGAGTTAATCAGTGATGCCATTTAGTCCTGGGGTTCTCTTTGCTGGGAGGTCTCTGATTATTGATTCAACTCCTTTACTTGTTATAAATCTGTTGATATTTTCTATTTCTTCTTGAGTCAGTTTAGATAATTTGTGTGTTTTTATAAATTTGTGCATTTTACCTCTTACCTAATTTGTTCATGTACAGTTACTCATAGTATTCTCTTATAATCCCTTTTATTTCTGTAATGTCTCCACTTTCATTTCTGATTTTATTTGCATCTTCTCTATTTTTTCTTTGTCAGTATAGCTAAAGGTTTGCCCAGTTTGTTGATCTCTTCAAAGAGCCAACTTTTAATTTTGTTATTCTAATCTTTTATTATGTCCTTCTTTCTGCTAGCTTTGGGTTTAGATTGCTCTTTTCCTAGTTCCTGAAGGTATAAAATTATGTTGATTTAAGATCTTTCTGCTTTATTAATGTAGGCATTAATAGCTATAAAAACACTGCTTTTGCTGCAATCTACAAGTTTGGGTATGTTATATTTTTGTTTTTATCATCTGAAGGTATTTTCTGATTTCTCTTGTTTAAGAGCGTGTTGTTTAATTTCCACATATTTCTGAATCTTTCAGTTTTCCTTCTATATAGATTTCAAGTTTCATTCCATTGCAGTCAGAGATGGTATGTTATATTTTTGTTTTTATCATCTGAAGGTATTTTCTGATTTCTCTTGTTTAAGAGCGTGTTGTTTAATTTCCACATAGTTCTGAATCTTTCAGTTTTCCTTCTATATAGATTTCAAGTTTCATTCCATTGCAGTCAGAGAAGATAATCTGTATGATTACAACCGTAAAATTTATCAAGACTTGTTTTGTGGAGGAGTATGTTTTTTTAACTTTTATAATTTTAAGCACCAAAAATGAAGTTGAATTTATGTTTTAATTTTTTCCTTAGGTTTTGGGGGCTATAATACTTGTCATTAGGATATATAGTTTATAATATATTTACATTTATATTTTATTTATTATTTTTACATTTTATATTTACATTTCGTTACATGAATTCTGAGTTTACATAATTTTATTTCTAATTTGCCACTAGGCTAGACATAATTTATTTTTATTTCTCTCTCCAGAGTAAATATGTATATAAAAAAGACCACAAGTGTTTAAACTCTATTAAAAATGTAAGCAAACAGCAATTATGCAATATTTAGTGATTTTAGTTTTGACTAAGATTTAGACAAGTATAATCCCTATTTTTTGATTTGTTTTACTTTAATAGTATAAAATTTATGTTCAATTAGATTTTCTAATGTAATCTTTTTACATTCAAAATTGAGAATTTTTTCCATGTAGCAAAATTTACTGTTTTTCTTCCCTAAGAAATGTAGTGTGTTTTTTCTTCACTTGTGTTAATACAGAATAAACTAGATCTTATCAATTAGTCCATTTATAATTATATAACCATATGTTAAAAATTTAAGTTCATTGGTAATATTTTTAGCAGTATATTTGGCCTGGAAATCTTGACTCTTAAACTGAACCTAATTTCAAACATATTACAAAAGTAGTTTTGTCAAGAATACATCAAAGAACCTCATTTATGTTGTGAAACAGAGTGTATTGGGTCATCACAATTATTAGTAAGTCATTCAGGATGGATATTTATCTGCTTGAGAGATTATTTTCCTTTTGAGGGTAAAAAAACTAAAAGCACTATTGCTTCTGTTAAGTCATATGTTCTCAAGCCTCTGATAGTGTTCCTGACAGTGCCCACTTGACAGGAAGTCATATTATCAAATTCAGCTTGAAAAGTCTCATACATGGCTATCAGTTGTTTGTATAATTTCTTTAAAACATGAGCCATTAACCTATTTTTTTGACGTATGTGAACTCTTAGTATATTCCACATAGGAAAGTAAAATAAAATAATTTGAAAGCATTGTATATATTTAAGAGTGAACTCAAATTTTCAAGTCATTTAAATTCTTTCTTTCAAATTACCTTTGTAATATTTTAAGAAATCATCCTATGATTTTCATCATCTTTCATTTTCTCAGACCAGGAAAAAGTAAGAAAAAATAAAGTAGTCCCTGTGGCATATCTTATTGTTTTATCTCTTTACTATTTTAGGAAAAAAAGGATATTTAAATGTAGTACTGAAGAAAAAAATAATGGGACAAAAACTAAATATTTTCAGACAGCTTATACTTTCAGTTTATATTATATATATATTATGAAATCTGTAATTTATATATAAGCTTGCATTATATTCAATCTACCTATAAAATATTTTAGCATATCAGAAATGTAGAAGATTATATGTTTTAGGTGATAAAATAATATGGTAGAACCTTGTTTTAGTCTGTTTTGTGTTGCTATAACAGAAATACCTGAGACTGAGTAATTTATAAAGGAAAGAGGTTGATTTGGCTTACGATTCTGGGACAGCTGCATCTGGCACAGGCCTCAGGCTGCTTCTACTCATGGCGGAAAGTGGCAGGCAGCCGGCGGGTACAAGCAGATCACATGGCGAGAGGAAGCAAGAGAGAGGAAGCGACAGAGAGAGAGAGAGAGAAGGTGCCAGGGTCTTTTTAAGCAACAAGCTCTTGTGGGAACTAACAGAGCGAGACCTCACTCATTAATCCCCCCTCCCCCAGGGAGAGCATTAATCCATTCATGAGGCAGAGAGAGAGAGAGGGAAGGTGCCAGGGTCTTTTTAAGCAACAAGCTCTCATGGGAACTAACAGAGCGAGACCTCACTCATTAATACCCCCTCCCCCAGGGGAGCATTAATCCATTCACGAGGGATCCGCCCTCATGACTCAATCAGTTCCCAACACTGCCACATGGAAGATAAATTTCCACATGAATTTTGGAGGGGACAACACATCCAAACTCCGTCAAACCTCTATTATATTACCAAAATAATGGTCTTGTTTACAAAAGAGTAGTATCTACCATTCCTCAACAAAACCTTGAGTTATTATAATATAATCCTAGAGAAGTTAAAACATGTATGTAGAATAATTTTTTGTTAATGAAAAATATTGAATTGCCAGCATAGTTATAATGTTTTTCTGTAACACTTTATTTATGAGGGAATAAAATCTAAAGCTACTTTGGTTAATTTTAACACAAGCCTGATACTGGTAAAGGTAAAGATCCATTTTAAACTCTTCATTTGTTTGTAAATTTTCAATAGCAAGTTGTAAATCTACGAACATTAAAATGCTTTCATATTATCCTATTAATTTTAATGAGCTAATACTCTAATAGTTACTGAAATTTGAGTATACACCTAATTTAATAGTCATCTGTTTTAAGCCATAATAAATAGGTCCTTCTACTTAATATGTACTGTGGATTATGCAACTACAGATATGGTATGGTAAATCATGGTGGTAACTTCACCAGCTGGCAAAAAAGGTCTGAAACTTTTGTTTTTATCATTACACCATGTAAACATTTTTTTGTGGCCTTGTACAAATTTCTCCCTAACCCTCCCTTGTGCTCCCTACTTTGCCTCTTCTGGTGGTCTCAGTTCCATTCTATCCTTTTGAAAGTTCAAGGAATTACTGTGATAGTTGTATCTTTCTTTCTTTCTTTTTTCCCAACCCCCACTTATGAGGACATGAAGTATTTCTCTTTCTGAACTGGTTTATTTCACCTAATTTTTTTCTAAGTTCCTCCATGTTGCTACAAATGACAGAATTTCATTTCTTTTCATGGCAGAGTAGTATTCCATCGTGTATCAAGCATATCTTTAAAGTCATTAACATACTTCTCACATCCCCAAAAGAAAGTTGGAACTGCCCCTCCCCTCTTCTCCAGATACTTGTATACTTGTTACCTTTCTTTTTGAAACTTCTTTTCTTCTTCCAGACTACCTCAATATCCATTTCACCCACTTTCCTCTTTTTTTTACAGATATTTTTAAATGTAATTTTTTACAAATGAAAATAAGGAAATAAATTTAATGTCTCGTATACAATACAGAAGTACTTTAAACACTTTGTGGTCTCCCAAATCCCATGGCATCTTCCCCAGAGTGGTGGTGTTCTCAGCATATTGGCTAAAATCTAATTTGTGAAATTACTTGCAAATTTCTTAAATTTGCATGCAATTTCAATTAAATTTGTATTTGCTATCCAAAATAAATGGACAATTGCTGTGTACTATTAAACTATTACTATACTATGCCAGAGTTAGCTTCATTTCAGTGTAACACAAACACCGTTTATCTCTTTTATTTACAGCATTGCATTCCCTCTGCTTAATTCATTTTTCATAGTAATTTAGACACGTTACTATGTGGAAGTCAGAGAATAAACAAAAGGATTTTTCAAGATACCTTTCCATTTTGAGTATTTTAGGTATTCTGTTATAAGCAACAGGAAACTGACTAATACAATTATCTAGATTCTGGAAAATGGATCACTAGCCAAATGAGAAACAAAATACTGCTTTATTGCTTCAGGCGGCTACCATAGTTTCCAAAATGCAAGGCTAATGGTAAAAAGATTTGAAGAATTAGGGGCCTCTTGTTCCCTCTTTTAGTCTATAGCTTGGGATCCATACATGAGGATACATCAAAAAATCCTGTAAAGATTTACATTATCTTTTAATTTTATTTTCCCACAAACTTCTTGAAGTAACCTCATACAGAATAAGAGGTAGAATTAAGCCTAGAGATTGAACTGTCAGTCTGTTTACTCAACCCAGATGCATGGTTGAAGGAGTAGAATTTAGAGAAGCATGGCAGGTTTATATCATTCAACCTATAACAGACAGAAGAGAATGAGAACAGTGAATTAGCTAAAAAGGGCCCTATGGGGTTCAGAGAGAGGAAGTGCATGGATGCCCAACGTGCTTCAGTACAGGAAGTGGAAGTGGGAGGAAAAAGAGTAGGCAACACCACTCCAAAGCACTGACTTCAAACACAGAGTCCCAAGCTACTAGTAACATACGGCCCAATGATTGCCAAGCCACAACTTTTCAGATTAGCCACTACCCTTCCCTGGAAAAGGATCTTTTGCATCCTTGTGTATTTTGTGTGTGTGTGTGTGTGTCTTCTGCATCCTTGTGTAGTGTGTGTGTGTGTGTGTGTGTGTGTGTGTGTTTACTCTTTTTTAAACTTTTTCTTTCTACCAGTTCCTGACAGAGATGTGTTGAAATTTCCAACTGTGATTGCTGATTTATATCTATTTCTCCTTTTAATTGTCAAATTTTGTATTATATGTTTTGAAACTGTTTTTAAGATGTATGAAAATTTATGGTTTTATGTTTCCCTGTTGAATTGCCTGTTATTACCATTAATTGTTTCTTTTTATTTGTAGTAATTCCTGTTCACTTAAAGTCCATTTTTTTTATATCAACATAGCAATACCTGCTTTCTTTTAGTTAGTGTTTGCATGGTATATAGTTTTCTATACTTTTACTTTCAACTTTTCTGTGGTTTATATTTAAATGTTTTCTCTTATAAACAGTATATAGTTGGTTCTTGTTTTCTAAATCCATCTGTCAATCTCTCTCTTTAATACAAATGTTTAGTTTGTTTAAATTTATTTGTTGTATCCAATCTTTATTCCTTTATTTTTTTTATTGCTTTCCTATGGATTAATCAAGTATTTTTTCTTATTCTATTTTCTCCCCATATTATCTTTTTTGTTTTTATTTTTAATAAATTTTAAATTTTAGAATAGTTTTAGATTTACAGACATGTCACAAAGATAGTACAGAGTTCCTGTATATACTCAGTTTCCCTTTTTACTAACATCTTACAGCACATGTCATAATTAATGCAGTACAATACATGTCATAATTAATGAACCAATATTCATAAATCATTATTAATTAAAATCATATTTTATTTGGATTTCACTAGTTTTTATCTAATTTTCTTTTTCTGTTTCAGGATCCTATTTAGGGTGCTACATCTTACTTAGTTGTCATGTCTCCTTAGGCTACTCTTGGCTGTGATAGTTTTTTAGACTTTCCTTATTTCTTTATTTTTATTTTTATTTTTA
>NW_007726242.1:305434-313145 GCF_000696425.1 Galeopterus variegatus
ATTAATGCAGTACAATACATGTCATAATTAATGAACCAATATTCATAAATCATTATTAATTAAAATCATATTTTATTTGGATTTCACTAGTTTTTATCTAATTTTCTTTTTCTGTTTCAGGATCCTATTTAGGGTGCTACATCTTACTTAGTTGTCATGTCTCCTTAGGCTACTCTTGGCTGTGATAGTTTTTTAGACTTTCCTTATTTCTTTATTTTTATTTTTATTTTTTTATTTTATTATATCAATATACAATGTAGTTGATTTTCATGTCCCTTTACTGATTCCTCCCTCCCCCCAACCATCAACATCATATCTGTTCACTTGTCTTAACAAGTTCAAGGAATTGTGATTGTTGTATCTTCTTCCCTGCCCCCCTGTTTGTTAGTGTATTTATTTTTAGCTCCCACAAATAAATGAGAACATGTGGTATTTCTCTTTCTGTGCCTGACTTATTTCACTTAATATAATTTTTTCTAAGACCATCCATGCTGCTGCGAATGGTAGCATTTCATTCTTTTTTATAGCAGAGTGGAATTCCATTGTGTGGATATATTTTTAATGACCTTAATAGTTCTGAAAAGTATTAGCCAGGCATTTTATAGAATGTCCCTCACCTGGGATTTGTCTGATGTCTTCCCCATAATTAGACTGGGGTTATAGGATTTTGAGAGGAATTCCAGCGAGGTAGAGTCTCCATTAGCTTTTAATTGCACATTCCTTCATTTTTCTTTGAGTAGTTACTCCAGTGAGTAAATATGCAATTTGAATAATGACATATTAGTACTTTTACCACTTCCCAAACCATGCGAGAACCTTATAGCAGTTTAACTCTGTTTACTGCGGTCATTATTTTTGCTATTACTGTCATATATTTCATTTTCTATGTTTGAACTCACCAGATATTATATTGTTGTTTTAAATAGATAACATTTATTCTTATTACCCACATGATTACCCTTTCTGGTGTTCTTCCTTGCTGAAGTTCTATGCTTCTAGCTAGGATCATTTACCTTCACCTTAAAGAACCCACCTTTAGTTTTTCTTGCAGTGTCCTGGATGCCTGAAAATGTCCTTATTTCACCTTCATTTTTGAAGGATATTTTGCTGGGTAAAGAATTTTAGGTAAGAGCATTATTTTTTATTTCAGCTCATTAAAGATGTTATTCCACTCTCTTCTGGCCCTGTTGTTTCTGTTCAAAAGTCACTCACCCTTCCTTCCTTTCTAGTCTTTCTTCATCAAAGGTTCAAAAATTCCAGTGTCCAATATCAGAGTCACTTACTACATATGTGAACATTTTAACTTGGTGTTATCTATTCTGCAAGGTAGTTAGAGAAAGCATTAGTATTGGGACTAATGAGCTCAGGGCCAAGGTCAGGACTGCAAGATGCAGTTACCTTTTCCTACCAGGAGAATTAGTTTCCTGTGCTAATTTCAGAGGTCTTGTGGTCAGTGGGGTGAATTTTTAATGCATGTGCATAGGTATGCATTTACGTTATGCATGACAAGTGTTTTAAAATGAAGGCAGCATTTCCTACCAACATCCAACTTTATATGGAATTAATAAGCAAGGTCTGTATATGCAAAATAATAAAAAAGATGGAGTTTAGGAGGAAGGGAGAAAGCAAAGAGGAAGATTGAGAGAATAAAACACTGCTGGTAATATTTAAAATAACTAGCAATTATTGAGTGGTGATATTTGAACAAAATGTACAGTTTGTATTATAATTCATTTGAATCCTAAACTTAATATATAAGAAGGAATTTTGAGTTCATTGCCCAAGTGAACTATTTAGCCTGAGAAAGTGACCCACCACCAGAATAACACTGGGTAATGTGAAAAGGAATGGAAATATTCTAGATAAATATAAGCTAGCACTTTACATTGCTTATCAGGTCCTAGTTGTACCGATGACTCTGTCAATCGTAGTTCTTCTCCCTGAAATATCTATCACTTCCAGGCATTGCATCCTCAGTTTATTTTATTAGTATCAAATTGACATGATTTCTAGCTTCATTAAACTGGTAATCAGGATCTTACAATCAGGTTCCATGGAAAACAACTGAAGTGATATGGATATTTAGTGTATGGATTAAAGACTTGTAGGAGACATTATATATCTTTGCATATTTTAAGTCATGTAAAACAGATTAAAACAGACTTGAACCAATAAAAAGAAATAGTGAGAAGGCAGATTTTCATTCAACATAGAAATTTGCCTGATAGAGTTGTTAAAATGGACAAGCTTACTTTTTAAGGTGGTGAGTTCCTTATAGCTTGATGGAGTTTGGATGTGTTGTCCCCTCCAAAAGTCATGTGGAAATTTGATCCCCAATGTGTGTTGGAAACTGATTGAGTCATGGGGGTGGATCCCTTATGAATGGATTAATGCTCTCCCTGGGGGAGGGGGGAGTAATGAGTGAATTCTTGCTCTATTGGGAATGAGCTCTCATGGGAATGAGAGCTTGTTGTTTATAGGACCCTGGCACCTCCTCTTGCTTCCTCTCTCTTGCTTCCTCTCACTATGTGATCTGCTTGTACCTGCTGGCTGCCTGCGATTTTCCAACATGAGTAGAAGCAGCCTGAGGCCAGTTCCAGATGCAGCTGTCCTAGAATCATAAGCCAAATAAACCTCTTCTCTTTATAAATTACCCAGTCTCAGGTATTTCTGTTATAGGAACACAAAATGGACTAAAACATAGCTACATGTATAAGGAGTACCTAGAAGTCTGTCTCTGAGTGTGATTGTTGAGGCTGTTCTTGAATTGGTTGGGGCCATTACTTTACGCATTCTCTCTAACTCTTTAGAATCTATGATTTTACATTTTAGTGGGATAGCATGTAACTACTTGTTTTTAAAGTAGTTTATGATAATGTAAGACTTATTACGGGGTCAGCACTGAAATAAATTTTAAACTCATAAGTAAACTCTGCAACAAAACCAGAATCTGATTCTGCCAAAATAAAGAAAAATACACTTTAGAATTTGTAGGCTCTTCCAAAAAATTATCTTGTGAACAAAATTGTTACAGTTTCAGAAGAAAGGCAAAAGACCTTTCTGCTAAAAAGCAGCACCAAGTCTACAGCATATTTTAAAATTTCTAACTTACCTCCAACTTTCTGAGAAGGCCGACTTCTGGGTTATATCCAAACTCCTGCTGTTTGAGCCTATACTGTTTTGTTTTCTATGTCAGACAAGCATTCTTTTCCATATGGATATCCTTTGATTTATACTGACCATGTTTAAACTCACAGAATCAATCTAACACCTTCAGACAAACTAATGACCAAATAAAACATTTCCCCAGGCTTTCATGAGTGTTGGGAAAATAGAATAATTTAATCAGGCCCCCACCTTAGGTCTGGTTGGGGGTGCTGCGGCGCATTCTTTGTAAGCAAATTGTGTGTGTGGGTGGAGTTAGTGCCCTGCCCAGTGCTGCCAACCTGGCTGGTATTGACTGCCTTGGGCATATGCCCACACAGCCATGCTCTTGAACCTATGGCTTCCAAGGACCTGTTTGCTGGTTACCTAGCTCATAGACTTGTGTGTGAGGGGTCTGGTGACTCAGCCTGGCATGTGAAGGGTTTGTGACCCAGTCTGGACAATGGGCTTGAAGGGTCTGTGAGCTCCAGACCCAGCCCTAGCTCAACAGTTGGCCCAATCGGCAGGATTATAGGCAGACAAAAGAGCTCGGCAACGAGAAATGAATGAATTTTTCATAAATATAACTCAGACACATGCATTTTCAGCTGCATGTTTTTGTTACAGCCAATATAATTTGGACATGGAATTTGAAATCCTGAGTTTCTTTTTCATTTCTTGACTTCAGTATATGTAGAAAAAAAAACTTCAACAATGTGAAACCTTTTTTTATTTTGGGAAAATATTTTAGTAAAACCTCTTAACTAATTTGCTTTGTGTATGTGTGTGTGTGTGTATATATATTATCTGTGTGTGTACATATTATCTCTGTTAAGAGATGCAAAGTGTTATCTCACAGTTATCTAAAATATTTCCATTCATTTTTATATTACCCATTTTATGTATAAAGCATGAAATATGTATTTGTAAGAAGAAAAAAAAAATTAAATATGTCTGCTTACTCATCTATTTAGCCGAGATACTACTTCATAGGATAAAAACAAATGGATCTATTACAGGTAAATGGGAGCAGTTTTATGGCTGAATTCAAGAAATTTCATTGGTTAGGAAATCTATAACTATGTTAAAATGTATTTTTTTTTTTAGTGTGTGAAAGAAACACTAATTTTGTAGAGCAAAAGATTTTTAATCTATGGGAAAATCCATTCTTTCCCATAAGTTCTCCCCTCCCCACTTTCCTTCCTTTTACCAACCTTGAAAATCTAAGCTGAGAAGTACATTTCTTAGGGAACCTATTAACATAGAATAGATGGCATAGTATGTTGAGTAGTGCAGTATAAAAATGGGAATACAGACCCTAATTTTCCAATATGATCCTAATTTTGTATATTTTTACTATTTTTAATCAAGATGGTTTAATCAATATATAATTAAATTGTGGTTTATTATGAAAAATAACTAGAAATAATTAATAACAAAAATACTACACGTGATGAGAAATTTATAGCTTTAAATAATAACTTAAAGAGTGTAACAATGATAAAAATTAATTTCTTAGAAAGTCACCTTAATATTTTATTAAAAAGAACAGAATAAATCCAGAGAGAATAATAGTGAGTATTTAATAAAGAGTAGAAACTAATTAAATAGAAAATAAAGATACACTATAGTCAATTTAAAAAACTGGTAATTTAGAAGGAATAATAAAACTGACAAATATCTGGCAAGATCAGAGAAAAAAACAAAACAGGACATGAGTAAATAATATTAAAAATACAAAGAGAGCATAACTATTTAGATACAGGAGAGATTAAAAGGTATTAAACTATTATAAACAACTTTATGCCAATAAATTTGAAAACAGAAAAAATATGAAAAAATTCCTAGCAAAATGATGTATTATTATATAAACCGATTTAAGAAGAAATTAACAAAACGAAATGGCCAGGACACTCTTGAAGCAAAACAAGTTGGAAGGGGGATATTAAGACTTATTATAAATCTTTAGGAATTGAGACAGCATGACTTGGCATAATTATAGACCAATAGACCACTAGAACCAAATAAAGACCTCAGATATAGAACCACATGCATGAAAATTTAAGTATGACTGATTAGCACTGTCGATCGGTGGGGAATGATAAATTATTTTCAAAAAACAGTTGTAGGAAAAAATTAAATAGGAAAAAAATCACACGAAATCAGATCCCTATGTACAACACAGCAAAAAATAAACCCACAAAACAACAAGAACATGAATCAATTCCAAAGACCTTTAAAACCGTTTGATAAACACACAGAAACAATATCTTTATGACCCTGGAGATAGAGGAAAAATTCCTTAAGCAAGACAGTTTATACCAGAAAGATGAGGAAGAAAATGAAAAATACATTGAAATATCACTAAAATATATCATTAAAATTTTTTAATGAAGTATCATTAAATATTGAAAAGAGACCTTCACCAGAGAATGGCCATCTTTGGAATAACTAAGACCAAGCAGAAAATTTCAGTTAGCCATGAACTTAGGAACAATGCTATTACAACCAGTGACTTGCTGGACTCACAATTCCCCCTTTTTCAAGTGAGTCATAGTCATTCCAAGCTGAGGAACTGACAGTCATCAATTCCTTGAGGTTAACAGAGAAATTGAGAAACTGACCGTTAAGGCTGAAACTACCTGGGGATGAAATCATGCCCCAAAAGGATCCTTCTCAAAAGTTTATTTCTATTTATCTCCCATTACATGCTGTTAAGTTGATTTACTTTAGATGTTGCACACCTAAAATTAAGAATTGAAAGTAAGTTTTCTTGTTTTCTGGGGATGAAATCATGCCCCAAAAGGATCCTTCTCAAAAGTTTATTTCTATTTATCTCCCATTACATGCTGTTATGTTGATTTACTTTAGATGTTGCACACCTAAAATTAAGAATTGAAAGTAAGTTTTCTTGTTTTCCCTTTCTTTCCTAATCAACTGCAAATGAAAGAATTCCAAGAGAAAGGCAAAGCACCCTAGCTGATTATTAACACACTTTCTTGCTTAAAGGAAAACTGCATTCACGTTAGTTGGAGGTATAAGTAAGGTATATTTATGTTCCAGTGGTGCTTGACTGAGGTTATTGTCTTTGAACTCTCCCTAGGAGATAAGGAGTCTGGCCCAGAGATAACATCAAGGGTTTGAAGCTGACCAGTGGCCAACTGCAGACTCCATGAGGCTAAAGCACTCAGTCCATCATGGGTCCCTGACATCTGACTCAGACCCTCTGCTGATCCCATGACCAGGCTCCCCCTTTGCCTGCAGGACCAAAACTCTTCCCTCACCTTCCCGCCTCTTCCCCTTTATAAACTTCAGAATAGTCATCAGAAGGTGGGATGATTTTAGCCTGGTCATCCCCCAGATGCCAGTTATCTGAATAAAGCTTTCAATCCTTGCACCAACTTTTGGATTTTTGGGTCATTTGTTTACAAGGCATCTGAGCCTGTTGATAGTAACTATTTCATAAAGTGAAAAGACAAACCACAACAACTGGGAAAAGATAACTGCCATTTATATATAATTAACAGAAAAAGGAGTCACTAGAAAATACTTTAAAACTCTCAAAAATCAACAACAGAAATACAATAGAAAAATAGACAACATTTGTAAGCAGGCATTTCATCAATGAAAAAACTCAATGGCCAATACACATATAAAGCTATATTCAAACCCCGTTAATAATCACGACAATGAAAACTAAAACCCCAATGTACCATTTTATACATATCAGACTAGCAAAATCTGAGACTGAAAATACAAAATGTGGTAAACAAAGGTGGTGAGAGAGAGATCAGTATAGCCATTTAGAAAAATAGTTTGGTTTAGGTAATCGAGTAAAAAATGTGCTTTTCCTATGACCCAGAAAGCTTCCACTGGAATTTATTCTAGAGGAACTCTTATGCTGCAGGAGACAAAAAAGAATGTTTATAGCAGCACTGTTTATAATAACAAAAACTGGACAACTTGATTGTTCATCAACAGGTGAACGGATAAATTGTGGTATAGTCACGTAATTGACTATAGTGCAGCAGTAAAAATAAATGAATTGGCCACACTTACTGAAATGGATGAATTTGAGAAACACAGTATTGAGTGACAAACTAAATGCAGAATACATACATTGTTACCACTGCAAAAGTTCAAAAACAAGCACAATTAAATAACATTGATTAAATATTCATATGTATACCTATATAAAGAAATGCAAAATTCAGGGGAAGCAGGGTAAACAAAGAAGTACAGAAAGTGTTTCAAGAATACTGGTAATTGAGGAGTCTGGTTCATGATTAAAATCCTGTCAGCAAGTTTTCAGACCCGACCACAGGCAATTACAAAGTCTTTCCCTGGCAGGACTTGGGGGGAAAGCTGGCTTTCCCACACCAGACCTGGTACACAGCCAGTGCACTGCAGTCTGTGAAGGAAGTTGCAGTCAAAGTCTCAGGTCCCCCTGGCCACAGATGCTTGTTCACATATTCAAATTCCTAGCCCCAACTTCATTCCCAGGTTTCTTTATCTGAGGCCTTGGGTAAAAGGCCTCCTTACAAGGGTGGGAGGAAAAAAACCTCCA
>NW_007726242.1:313482-347891 GCF_000696425.1 Galeopterus variegatus
TCTTTATCTGAGGCCTTGGGTAAAAGGCCTCCTTACAAGGGTGGGAGGAAAAAAACCTCCATGATACTTTTTCCCCACTCTAAGTCAGTACCAAGTATTTCCCCACTCCCAGCCTTCCCCCCCTTGTCACACTTCCTGGCCCCAAAGTCCACATTACTGATGGAGCTTTTTGTCTGGGGCTCCCTTAATGGTGAGGCAACCTCCATGACTGTGCTGCTCCACCTGGCTCTGGACAAGTGCACCATACCACGAGGGCAGTGGAACAGGGGAGAGTTAGCATCTCTTCTGGTTTTAGATTCTTGCTAACATTGCAGGAAGTGGTTAAGGCTTAACTCTTTCATTTTTGGCTTGCTGCTTTAATTGCCTGCTCTGGACACCTAACAGCTCAGCTCTTGTCCAGCTCAGCTGAGCTCCTGATAGTAATATATATTTTTAAGTTGGGTGATAAAAAATGCTACTTTGAACATCCTCCATAAGAATATATTTAAAAAATTATGTGAAATTCCTATGGGGAAGACAAATAAGATGAAATTACAAGGAGGCAACTATTTAAATGATAGTTTCAGTGCTACATTGGAATACAAAAAGGCAAAGGAAAGTGTAGGGTTATTGTAAAAGAAAGATGCTTCATTCTTTTAAAAATGAGTATAAGGTGAAGGGTAGGATACAAGGGAAGAATATATATATATATTTTTTGTCTTTTTTCGTGTCCGGCAACGGACCGCAACCCTCAGTGTCGTGCCCGTACCGGACCGGGACCGGCAACGGGATCGCAACCCTCCGTGCTGCGCCCGCCCCTCGCTCAGCCAGTGAGCGGGAACCGGTCTGTATGTGGGATCCGAACCCTCGGCGGGAATTTGAACAATTCAGGGATTAGGGGCACTGACCCCTGTGCAGTCAAAACTCTGCATATAACTACCCTCCCAAATCCCCCCTCCCCCAGATGGTGCCATGAGGGGGGGTAAATTACAAACTTTCTTTGACATGAAATTCTTTAAGTAAGACTGACTTTCTTATATTTAATTTCATTTTGGGCTAAATGTAATATATTTCAAACCTATTTAAATCAAATCTCTAGATAATAACATTTTACAGTTTCTAACCACTTCATAAAGTAGTATGTGCTTATATAATGTCCTTTAATTATTTTCTTCATTTAAACCATGATATAAAGTTATATTGGTCCTTAAACTACTTCTTTCAAACTTAAGAGATTTCATGTATCTATTTTTTGCCTCAACCGTACAGGTCCTGCTTCTATCTCCTTTTGGTTTGTGTCATTGTTATATTGATCTTGTTGCTGTTCTTATGTAGAAGTTCCTCCTGTTCCCTGAAGACCACAGTTCCTCATATCTGAACTTTTCCTACAAGGCCCCATAACATCATAAGTGGTAAATACTAAAACTGCACAGTAGTTCATGCTCTGATGAACATATTTTTATAGAAGATGAAATTATATTTTATGCCCATATTGTATATACAGTAACAAATTCTCAAACCTGAAAAAGGTATTTGAAATTGCCTTGCCCTTATTTTGATAATTCCTTATATCTATACAGTGCAATTAGTTATAAATGAGAATGTGCTTTCACATTAGCTCATTTGATCTTTACAACAACTGTACTAATTAGGTGGAACAGAAATAATTATCCCCATTTTATAGATCAGAAAATGGAAACAGAAGAGGATTCTATGACATCCCTGAAGTCATACAGATACGTAGACCTGAACCCAGAAGCTGGTATTTCCAGATCATGTACACCTCTGATCCATCCTCTACAGCAAGGTTCTGTCACTTTCTACTTGTCTTAAATAATAATAATAAAAGAATCTTTAAGAAGAGTATTAGTGCTTTTGTCAAATACAGTTTTTATCAGATCTGACACTTTTGAGATGCATTTTCATTATCTATTCACATGTTAAACATTATTGATGGCAAAGCAAAGTCAACTTAGTCATGGGTTTCTCTCATATTTGGTCTTACTGCATAGTCTTCATTTTCTTCACATGTAGGAAGATACTTCAAAAAGTTCATGGAAAAACAGACTTAAAAAATAATATGAATCTTTCCATGAACTTTTTTTTTTTTTTTATCCTTTTTGTGACCAGCCTCACCGCGCTCAGCCAGTGAGCGCATCGCACCGGCCATCCCTCTATAGGATCCGAGCCCGCAGCGGGAGCGCTGCCATGCTCCCAGTGCTGCACTCTCTCGAGTGCGCCACAGGCTCGGCCCTCCATGAACTTTTTGAAGTACACTTGTACACCCATAGCTTTCAGCAAAGAGATACTTAGCAAAATCCTTACTTAAAGTTAATTAATACAGAATATGTTTCTGTTAGCATTTCTTTTGTTTGTTTTTTATTTTATTTATTTATTTTTCCCACTAGCATTGTAGAAGTTCAAGCAAAAAAAAAAATGAGCTTTTAAAAAAAAGCTTGGACAAAGTTACCAGAATTTTTTTTTTTTTTGTATTAGTTTTCTTACCTCCAAAAAGATGAAATGCTTTTCTGCAGTTTGGTAGGGGCCATTTTGCAGAGCTGGATTTCTGAAAGCTTTGCTTTATTTTTAAATATTCTTTAGTAAAGAATGTTTTTGTGGCATTGTTCAGTTCTACAATAAAGGAAAAGAAAATAGTATTTTTAAACATTAATTTGAGTAAAATGCCAAGAACATGACAAATGTTTGCTGCAGGGTTATGATAAGTTCAGATCTCTTTCAGTCAATGAAGACAAAGGTAGATTCAACTTTTTTCTTAACTCAAGCAAACACAACTCCCCCAAATACATATCTGATGCAACTTTGATATGCCTACATATAGAACATAATAGTTACTGAGTAGCTCCTATGTCAGGTACTACACCGGCTATGGAGAATACAACAATAAATAAAACATAGTCCCTGCCCTCAAGAAGACTGCAGACTAAAAGATGGAAATAAACAGGTGGACAAAAAAGGGGGAATAATGTGTTACACGTGTAGCAACAGACTAGCTAGAGTGCAGTCAGGGCTAAGGAGTGATGGTGAAAAAAGAAAACCCTCTTAGAACTTTTTTACTTCATAATCTATTTCATTTTGTATGTGATAGATTGAGCATTTACTGAATCTCGTGTTGCATATTTAAGAAAGTTTAAAACTGTAAAAATAAATTATCAACCTTTCAGCCTGCTAATGAGTTAAAAAGGAAATACTCATTTGAAGTACACACAGACCAATTAGAGAACACACATGATGATATTCATGTTTAGAGGTGGAGAGTCTAAATATATATGAGCCATGGAAAGCAAGCCTGATCTGAATCAAACTGTTTAATGGAAAGTTGTTCATAGGCCAGTGCAGAGTTGGTTATTAACCTTAGAAGTAAGCTAGCCTTTCCATCAATCATCCCCTTCTAATTTCATCTCACAGTTATCACCTGTAGCATTTCCTCAATTTCTAGCCTACTTCTGCCTTTGAGCTTCAGCTCAAGCCAGTTACCCTAAATTTTCTCTGTATTTCCTAATCACTGCCTTAATATATATGAGCCATGGAAAGCAAGCCTGATCTGAATCAAACCGTTTAATGGAAAGTTGTTCATAGGCCAGTGCAGAGTTGGTTATTAACCTGAGAAGTAAGCTAGCCTTTCCATCAATCATCCCCTTCTAATTTCATCTCACAGTTATCACCTGTAGCATTTCCTCAATTTCTAGCTTACTTCAGGCTTTGAGCTTCAGCTCAAGCCAGTTACCCTAAATTTTCTCTGTATTTCCTAATCACTGCCTTAGATTGATTTTTACCTAAGAAATTCAAAGGGAAAACTGATTCACAAAGTTTACATTTAACAACAAAAGGAACAATGTAAAAAATAGACTACTTTAGGCAAGTGAGGTTATGTATTAAACCTGCAACTCCCAACTCTGTTCCCAATTCCACACCTATGACTAGTAATTCAAGCATACAAGTTAAACAAAAGGTATTTTCATAGTCTGTATACTTATGAGGTATGCTATGGTTGCTATAGCAAGCCATTGTTATCCTTTATATGCTTAATAGTTAAATCGTTTCAGGCTGGATATTCTCACACTGGTTTCTGCAGCAACGCACAGCTATTTAAGTCCACTTAGCCCACTGCCCATGAATAGCCCATTAGTACAAGATGATCGTGGCACTATCAACCTGGTTAAAAGGGCTCATCAGTGCCATTCATACTGATGAAGAGAATGGAAAAAGTTATCAAATGACTTGTAACACATTCATTTACAGTGACAATAGTCTTCTTGCAAAACTTATCCTTAAGAACTGATGACAGTAATTCACGATATTTTCTGAGAAATTAAAAATCCTGTGAGATGAGTGGTATTGTTCTAACCTATGAACTCTTGGGCAAATTCATCACAACTTTCTAAATGCGCTTATACATGAGACCAGCGTGGGTCAGTGAAGATATCACGTGGGGAGATAACACAAACCAAGGTGAAGAGTTTGCAACTCAAGAATTCTTATTATTCCTCCTCTTTCCCTTCCTTTTCCCTCCCTCTCTCCTCCTCCTCCTTCTTGAAAGTTTGTAGCCATGTTTTGAAATGTTGATGCAATAAATAGAGAATACCATGCACTACACTCTCCTAGACTGAAAACTTATTTGAAAATGTAATTGAATTCTAGTACAACAGATTAAAAAGACCGTGTAGCAATCATTCAATACCTGAAGTTTTGATAAATGGCCACAAACTTTTTATAGGAAGTGGATGTAAGAAGTAAAAGCAATAATGATGACTGTGATATTTTGTTTCCTGGCTTCAAGGAACTTATTACACAATGTGCTTCTAAACTATTTAATAAACCCACATACTAATGCACCGAAGCAGAAAAGGGTCAGGAAGTATCTTTATAACACCTAAGAAAATTATGATCAGAGAAATTATTTAATTAAAATTTACCAGATGAGATGGGAATTGTGTCTACAGCATATTGTTGATCATATACTCCTGTATGTCCATAACATAATCTTAAGAGACTGACAATTTTGGATGATTTGATTTACTATACTTGATCTGAGAGACCTTTGGAAAAGAGAGGATCCTGAAGCCCTTGTTCCTCCATTGCTGGGGCAAATAAAAACTGGGTTCTAATGCTTCTTAATTTGGGACATTCCATAAGTCACTGAACTTCTCTTTGTCCCCACTTTCTGCCACATCTCTTGCAAACATTTATTTTGCGCCTGCTATGCGCCTGACACTTTGCTGATCTAGCTAGGAATGCAGAGACAAATGAAACATAATTCCTGTCTACAGGGCAGTGTACTAGATAGGTGTTTCCAAAATGCCTGGCTATGCATCAAAATCATGTAGGGTACTTGTTAAAAAGACAGACATAGATTCTAGGACTTCATCTAGACATACTGAAGTAGAATCTCTGTGTAGGTGACCTAGGATTCTGCACTTTCTAACATGCTTATTGGGTGATTCTGATACACCTCTAGATTTGATTAACATTGGACTAAATGATCTTAAATCCTCTTCTGTTCTAAAATTACTTAAATTTATTTAAGTATGTTAAGCCTTATCTCACTCCACTATAAAACTGTACTGACCTTCTCCAAGGATGTTGTTCTTTCTATAGCTCTATCTGTGTTGCCCCATTCTAGTGGCATCTGAGCTTGAAAATGCAGAATTTGGCAACAAATAGAATATTCAAATTATTTTCCTAAAATTACCTGGAAAAAACAGTAAGAAAAATCTCAAGGCAGACCAAGATGTAGGGCTTTGAGAAAAAGGTGATGAAAACCTCTTTTATCTTCTTCTCAGCCAAAGCTACCTATTGGGGGTAGATGCTTCTTATTACAATACTAGTATAATCTATTGAATGTAATCAGTATTTAGTATTGTTGAATATTCTAGAAAAAAGACAAAAAACTGAATATCTTGGAAATATCTAGTCAATTCAGATGATACATTTAGGTTTTTAAAAATTTTTTAATTTTTTATTAAAACATAATTGATTGCACAGATTTGTGGGGTAAAGCATTGAATATCAATCCCTGTGTGCAATATGTGATGCTCAAATCAGGATAATTACTATATTTATCATTACACAAAATGATAAACAAAGTTTTTGGCTCTTTACCAATTTCATTTAGTTAAACGTGGTGGCAGTAGCAGTGAAAACAGCAGCATCTTTGTGTAAGGCTATCATCAAAAAAGTACATGATTGTTAAGATAAAGGAATTCTAATCTTGATCTAGCTGAGGGGAGGAGCCAATCACCAACTACATAAAATCACAATTCACATTATTACAGGGTGTATTACCATGACTTTTCATGATATCGTATCACAAACAATAAAAACAGACAACCACATGTATATTAGGATAATTTTGAACTACAGAATGCACTAGTATGGTGGCACAACTTTGATTTCAGCCTTATGCTTAAATGTTGGTAACTTATTTAAATGATTAATTATAATTAAGCAAATATTTGTTAAGAATAGTTTCAAGCATTCTGCTGAGTGCAGGAGTTAAAGCTGTATAACAGGCATAATACCTGTATTAATCCTATCTATTAAAAAGGTAATACTAAAATTATGAGGTAAGTGCTCTGATAGGGTCAGTCCAGGGTGGCTTAGAGTCTTACTTAGCAGGGGGAGATGATAAGAGTATTACTATAAATATAAGGCACAGTCATTTAGGTGGCCCCACTGGAATTATGTTCTAATTTAAAAGGCTAGGAGATGTTTGTCCAGCCGCCACATCATTCAGATTATTAAAGACCTTGTTTACCTATTTAAAATTATTTCTCATTATTCTAAAAGCTCCCCCCACCAATTCCCTTCTCAGTTGTATGTTGTTTGATACATATTTCATTTTTTCTGGAGATGCAAAGTGCACAGAATGATCTGACCAAAAGGAAATTTGTAATATGCTGTAATCATAACAACAACAATAATAAAAAGATTACTTTTCCAGGAGTTTTGAATTGTACACTTAGGATGGGTCCTGACATGGAGTGCAGATCCAACTCTCCTAAGTTTTAGTAGGTGTTGTGTATACTTGTTCACAGGCATTATTTGGTTTTAGGAGATTAATGTACAATAAGGGGCATTTGTATAGAACAGAAGTCCCAGTCAGTGGCATTTGTGTAAAAAGGGAGACCTCTAACAAAATAATCTTTACCAGCTGATGATAAAATCCTTGTTTCTAACATATCTTTGGGTTTAATAATATTTTGTGAGATGATCTTTAGAACTTTTAGATTAGTCTCATCTCACTCTTATCCCTTAATATGTTGATTTTACTATTTTTCAAAGGTATATAATCTAAATTTTTTTCATTGTGTTGTTGAACAGTAGCAAGAGTAAGGTTGGATTACAATGCTGTGTCAAGGACATTTGAATCACTCCCTTACATAGGAATGGAGAAGGGTTAATATAGTGAGAAGATGAATATGACTTGCTGTATATCAAGGAAAATCCACAAACTGTCTTAACAGGGCAATGCTTACTTTGCACCTTTGCAAGAAGGGCAAGAAAGTCCCACTTGCAAGGGACCCTAACAGTCCTTCTGGCAAAATTCATTTTGTATCCATGTGAGGCACCCAGAAATGTTTATAAGGCGAACAAACAAGTTAGAGAAAAATTTGGGTCTGCTATCCCAGCTGTTCCAATTATTGAAAAATTACCAGTTCGAGTCACAGAAATACATAATGTAAAATAGAACTGTTTAAATAACAGAGCCAGCTCTTGAGATCTGGGAGGTTCTCATGATGTGGTAGCTATAAGGTCTACAAATAACTGCATGCTCTATGGGATTTAGGGCCTAAAGACTTTGTATGCTGGGAAAGGAGAGGTCAAACAGGAATATCTCACCCAATACTGATGAGTACTTACTGATATATACTCTGACAGCAAATTTGAATCTGATTTTCATACCTTTTCCTAGTGAACTGTTCAATGTTAAAATCTTGTTTGGGAAGTCCCATTCTCTAGCTAAATATGCAGCCCGATGACAGAGGCATATACAACAGGGACCCCAAAAAAGCATACAAAAATCATTTATTGGCTTGGTGGTCATTGCTGGGCTGGATGTGGATGTTGGGGGGCATGGCTGAGGTCTCTGGACTCCCCCTGCCCTGGCTCAGGAACCTGGGGCCCTTCTGGCAGTGGCTTGGTGGTTGTTGCTGGGCTGGATGCAGATGTCAGGGGGCCATAGCTGAGGATCTCCACCCATCTACCCAGGTTCAGGAGCTCAGGGTGCATCCGGCAGTGGCCCAGTACTTGTCACTGGGCTGGATGTGTACATTGGGGGTCGGGGGGGAGGGTGTGGCTGAGGCCCTCAGCCATCCCCCCACCCCAGCTTGGGAGCCTGGGGGCTTTCCAGCTCTTCTAGGTTTTATATGCATTCTTTGGTGGTGTTAGACCTTTACTGGTTAATATCAGAACTTTGTCTCTGATTTGTGGGTGTTTTGTTTTTTGTCTCAGTTCTGTGTTGCATTATTCACTATTCCCACCACTTAAACTCTGCACTGGAACTAATTTGTTGTCTTTTGCTTACTTCTAAAAAGTGGGAACTTTCTGTGGGAACCAGCACTTGAGCACTGTGTCTGGGCTAAATTGCTGCTTTGCTGCTGATTCTCTGGGGAAGGCTTTTTGTGTAGCTCAGGTTTTAATTGTTGACCTTTTAAGCTCTTCTGGGTCTTGTGAGGTCCAGTACACCTGGGTTGTGTGGAAACTCTGGTCTGCGCCTGAGTCTTTTCAGCAAACTGTACCTTCTGCAGTTCTATATTCCTGACCAGTCTCCACTGAGTTGTCCTGTGCTGACTGGAGTACAGATCGGCTGTCCATGCTGTGCCCCAGTGTTCCCAGGGTGGGCCAGTCTCCCCTACCACCTACACTCCAAACACTTTCCACGAGATGGGCCATGTGCCGGTCCCTTGCAATGATTCACTGGCCTCTGAGTGGATCTTTTATTCAGTTATCTGTGGCTCCTTGCTCCTATGTGGGTCCATGGGAACCGTTAGTGGTCTTGCTGGCCTGGGGGCCACTAAGGCCCTCTTCTCCCCTGCTGCCTCCAAGCAACTTCATATGAAAGGCACAGAAGCAGCTTTTACCAGTTCTTGATCCCTGTGCTTACCAGGGCCAGCCTTGAAGTGGGTGGGGCTCAAAATGGTCAGAGTGGTCCTTTCTTTCATCATGGCTTCTCCTGCCTTCATGAACTCCATAGGTCTCTCCTCCTCTTCATACCTCTAGCAGCCTCAGCTTGGCTGTCATTGCTTTTTAATAGTTGTAAATTGGTTGATTGTGGGAGAGAGTGATGCTAGGTACCATCTACTCCACCACCTTGGTCAGAAGTTGTCTTTTATTGTTGAGTTGTAAAAGTTCTTTATATATTCTGGATATTATATCCTAATCACACATATGATTTACACATATTTTCTTTCATTCAAAGTTTCCAACTTTGGTTGAGTCTAATTTATCCATTTCTTTCTTTGGTTGTTTGTGCTTTAGGTGTTAAATCTAAGAAAACATTGCTTAATCCACAAAATCCAGCAAATCCGTTGTTGGACCCTAACACTTCTTCTGGCAAAACTCATTTTGTACCCATATGAGGAACACAGAAATGTTTATAAGGTGAACAACACAAACTAAAGAAAAATTTGGGTCTGCTGTTCCAGCAGAGTTACTGCTATGGCCATGGCAGCTGCAAATATGGCTCATCATCACAGTAGCTGCCAGAGCCACTGTGCAGGTGGCCTGCCAGCCACTCAACCACACTGACACAAGGAGAGTTACCAGTAGAGACTGGAAAAAGAGGAAGTCTCTATCCTCGTAGCCCACTCTAGAGTAATAGAAGAATCTGCCCTACCAGAAGACTCTTAGACATCAACATAGACATTCTGTAAATATGAATATCCAATAAAATATGACACCACCGAAAGAATACAGTAATTCTCAAATACCAGACCATATAAGAACAGGAAGCCCTTGAAATGACTGAAGTGGAATTCCGAGGAACAATCCAGGAAACTCAGTGAGATATGAGAAGGCTCAATTAGACAACATAATGAAACAAGAAAAAGAAAATTCAGGATATGAAGAAGGAAATTCACAAAGAGATTAATATCTTAAAAAAGAGTGTAACATAACTCATGGAACTGAAATATTCATTCAATGAAATAAAAAAGACAACCGGGATTTAAGCAACAGGCTAGAACAAGCAGAAGGAGGAACTTCTAATCTCAAAGACAGTCTTTTTGATATAACCCAAGTGAACATTAAAAAAAGAGAAAGAAAAAAAGAATTTTTAAAAAATGAAGAAAATCTAAGAGAACTAGCAGATAACCTTAAGTGCACAAATGGGTATACCAGAAGGGGAGGAGAAAGGAAAAGGCATGGAAAACCTATCCAATGAAATAATAACAGAAAAGTTCCCAGGTATAGGGAGAGATATGGACCTTCAGATCTAGTAGGCTCAGAGATCACCAAACAGGTTCAATCCAGAAAGATCCTTTCTGAGACACATTATAGTGAAATAGGCAAACCACAATGACAAAGAGAGAATCCTAAAAGCAGGAAGAGAAAAGCATCACATCACCTATAACAGAGCCCCTATTGGACTAACAGCAGACTTCTCTAAGGAAAATCTACAGGTGAGAAGAAAATGGGATGATATATTCAATATACTGAAAGAAAAAACCCGCCAGCCAAGAATACTATACCCTGCAAGGATATCCTTCAGAAATGAGGGAGAAATAGTGTATTTTCTAGACAAAAACTGCAGAAGTTCACCACCACATGACCAGCCCTATAAGAAATCTTCAAGGCAGTCCTTCATCTGGAATTTGAAAAATGATAATCACTACCATGAATACACAAGAAAGAACAAAACCCAGTGGTAGAACAAAAATGCAAACAAGAAACGGAAAGAAACTAAATAAAACTACCTTAAAAAACCAACAAATATCAAAGACAAACAATAAAAGGGAAAGAAAGGAACAAAAAATATTTAACATATACAAATGAAAATTGACAAAGTGCCAGGAGTAAGACAATACCTTTCAATAACAACTCTAAATGAAAATTGATTAAATTCCCCACTCAAAAGACACAGACTGACTGACTGGATTAAAAAGCTACACCCAACTATGTGCTATCTTCAAAAGACTCACCTCACCTGTAAAGACACACGCAGACTGATAGTGAAGGGATGGAAAAAGATATACCATGCAAATAGAAATTAAAAATGAGTATCTATTGTTATATCAGATAAAATAGAATTAACCATGAAAAGAAAGGACACTATATAATGATAAAGGGATCTATCCAACAAGAAGACATAACAATTATATATACATAGCACCTAAAAATGAGGCACCCAGATATATAAAGCAAACACTATTAGGCCTAAAGAAACCTTTAGAGTGACTGTTGTGAATGAACTTACTTTCCTGATTTCTCTTTCTGGTAGTTCATTATTGGAGAATATAAAAGCAACTAATTTTGGGGTGTTGATTTTATTTATTTATTTTGTTTGTTTGTTTTTTCCTTTTTGTCTTTTTTTGTGACCGGCAACGGATCGCAACCCTCAGTGTCGCCCCCGTACCGGACTGGGACCGGCAACGGGATCACAACCCTTGGTGTTGCACCCGCACCTCGCTCAGCCAGTGAGTGGCCGGTCTGTATGTGGGATCCGAACCCTCGGCGGGAGCGTCGCCACGCTCCCAAGTGGCGTACTGTAGCAGTGCGCCACCGGGCCAGCCCGGGGTATTGATTTTATATACAGTAACATTACTGAAATTATTAATCAGCTCTAAGAGTTTTTTGGTAGAGTCTTTAGGTTTTTCTTTATATAGGATCACCTCATCTGCAAACATGTACAGTTTGATTTCCTCTTGTCCAATCTGGATGCCCTTTATTTCTTTCTCTTGCTTAATTGCTGTAGCTGGAACATCCAGTACTATGCTAAATAGGAGTGGTAAGAATGGGCATCCTTGTCTTGTTCCTCTTCTTAACAAAAACCCTTTAGTTTTTCCCCATTTAGGATGATATTGGCAGTGGGCTTGTCATAAATGTCTTTTATTGTGTTGAGTTACTTTCCATCTCACACCAGTTAGACTGGGAAGTATCAAAATGATAGACAATAACAAATGCTGGTAAGGAGGTGGAGAAAGGGGAACACTCCTACACTGTTGGTGAGACTGTAAACTAGTGCAGTGATTGTGAAAAACAGTATGGAGGTTTCTCAAACAACTACAGATAGAACTGCCATATGACCCAGCAATCCAGCTGCTTGGGTGTATACCCAAAGGAATGGAAGTCATTATGTTGAAGGGATACCTGCATTTCCATGTTTATCACAGCTCTATGTACAATAGCTAGAAGTTGGAACCAACCTAAATGCCCATTGATGAATGATGGATAAGGAAAATGTGGTGTATACACACAAAGGAATACTACTCAGCAACATGGATGAACTTAGAGAAAATTATGTTAAGTGAAATAAGCCAGGTACAGAAAGAGAAATATGTCATATCCTCACTCATAAGTTGGAACTGAAAAAAAAAAAAGAAAAACTAAGTAAGAAAGGTACAACAATTGCAATAATTTCTGGAACTTTCAAAAGGAGAGAATGGAACTGAGGCCACCAAAGGTGCGAAAGGGGGAGGGGATGTTAGGTAGAACTTGGTAAAGGACCACAAAAAATGCTTATATTGTGTAATGATAAAAAAAACCATATTTTTCAATTAAAAATGAATTAAAAAACAAAATAAAATGCCTATTATCCCCAAATTAACCTATAAGTTTAATTAACTTGTGAGTTATTATAATATGTGCTAGAATAATTATAAGAGCAAATTAATGGTATAGGACAAGAGAGAATGGTGAATAAAAAAATAGTTGTCAAGAAACACACATTTTGATAATTATTATTATCATTGCTTTTTTAAAGGAAGACAATTCAATCAGCAGAAGAAAAATGGATTGGTTAACCAATGTCGCTGGAATACATGCCTAAGGAATGGAAAAAAGATATAGTACTTTGTTCTTAACCAAACCATGCACCACAATATATGGATTGGATTAAATGTGGGTAAATGAGGGTAAAATGAAACCTAAAATAAACATAGATAAAGTGAATGTTTATATAATTTGTAGTAGGTAAAGCCTTTTAATACCTAACTTTGAGATTAGAAATAATAAAGGCAAAGGTCACCACATGAGACTACATAAAAATACAGTTCTGCACATTCATGAAATACCATACACAAAATTAAAGTACAAATGACAAAAAGTGAAAATTATTCGTCTTATATGACAGAAGTTGACATCAAATATAAAAATATCCTCATAGTTAGGGATTTAAAAAGGAAAATTACAATAGCCAAGACTGTAGCTTTCATAATATTGCTGCTTACAATAATTTTGGAGCATAATTTTGCAACACATGCATACCCTTAAAAATATGTAGTCTTTACCATTTCTACTTCTGGAAATTTATCCCTAGAAAATACTCTGAGATGTGTTCAAATATTTATCCTCATATATCGATCAATAAATAAGTTATAAATAATAAACTAAATGTTCCAAAAGAGTAGATTGGCTAAGTAGAGCATGAAATCACCATAAGAACTTTAAGTTAAACAAACAAAGCAGGTTGAAGACCATACGTACAATATAATCTGATTTTATTTTTCTTGTAAAAACAACAAAAAAGATTAAGTCTGTATACAAAATATTCTGGAAGGATATTCACTAAAGTTGTCTTTAAATGTTAGGAATATGGGTGATTTGGAGCTTGTAATTTTACTTATTTGTATTTTCTGATTTCCCTATAATGAAACCGTGTTATTCACATATTTTTAAAAGTTAATTTTATAAGAATACTGGACCATAGGGGCCGGCCCGGTGGCGCACTGCTACAGTGCGCCGCTTGGGAGTGTGGCGGCATTCCCATTATTATTATCAGCCTCTAAATGATAGTGCATAACTAATTATAATCTTCACTGGAAGAGACTATAAGTATTCCCAGTATGATTTATTTTAGAAGCACTGATTTTGAAAACAAAGAAAAATGTGAAATTGTTTTGATAAATGAACCAAGAAAGGCTTGAGTCATTACTGTTCTAAGACCTAAAGTAAATAAATGTCATAATCCCTACCAGTGTTAAACGAGAGCATGGAAGGCAGGGACAGCATGTCTAAACACTATGTACCCTGCCTTGATGCTTCCTATGAAAACGAGATTTTACTAAATGCTTTCTTGCATAGCTGGCAAGAGATAACATTGAGAAAGAGATGTCATTGGTACTCCTCTCTTTGTTCACCCCAAAGAACCCAGCAGGGGCTCTAGTATAAGAAAAGAGCCCCTTTCTCCCACCTCAAAGTTCCAGCCATAGGCCAGAGAAGAGGAACTCCCAGTAAGCTTCTGCCCTCTCATGGAAGTGCCTCCTTTCCTCTCTCCACCCCTTACTTGTTCTTCTCCACGAAAGGAGGAATAACTGAACCACCTGGTGAAAATGATGACAGTCTGGTGTCACAACTGGTACAGTCACTATGCTTGGTGTGTCCTCCTGTCTCCACATCTGCCTGAGGTCAGTGCAGTGATTTGGGGCTGCAGTCTACATGCACTTCTCATATGAGAGAGACACCTCTTTACTTTCTCTTCGTTGTTTGATTACTGAGCCTATAAGGCAGGTTTGCAAACCTTCATGCAGCTTGTTGGGTGAGGGTACTCAAAGTGTACTTTAATAATCTGCTTCTCCCATGCAGATGGGTCCTTGGATTTCTTTCAGGGAAGAAAAATACGTGTGTATATTCTCTTCATTTTACTATTAATGAAGTACACATTTTGACCCCCATTCGGTTCTTCTATGGCGGAGGTGAAAAATGGAGATAGCAATTTTTCCCCCTAACATGTAGCACACTTAACATGTAGCACACAGTAGTGCACACTATCATCGTACCCGTTTTTTACAGTAGTTCTCTATATTCTACATTCATTAGTTTTTATCTCTCCGTTAAGATGTTTTAAATACTGTGTTATATTCCATCTTTTCATGACAATTAGGTAAACAAATCCTTGCTCCAATTTTATCTTTTTCTTGTTCAAAAAGAAAGACCTTAAGAACATTAAGAAGTTTGAGAAGATCTGGAGTTTGAGGGACAGGCATAATAATTGTACTCAGATATGTGTAGATGAATTTTCTGAGACTCCAGAGGAAATAAACAAGGGCCAAAGGATGATTTGTAGTGGAGGACAGTATGAGAAATAAATACTGAACAGCACTGCTTCAGATGGAATTTCCTTGACACCGGACAAGTACAAGTAAAAACTGAACAATTAATCAGGGTGTTTGTGAAATGATCTGAGTGTAGAGTAGGGAATTAGAGATGAGGTCCTATTCTCATCTGTAATTTTATGATTCTAACATAGTTTATGAGTTGGGCAAGCACTATTTTACAAACTGAAGAGTAACAAATTATGCTGTATATGATTTTCAATAACTTTTTCATAATAATTTATAAAGTACCTTTAGAACTAGAACAAAGAGGTAGGCAGAATAATCAGACAATCATGTTAATGAAAGAGAACAGTTACCTGTCTGGAAAAAGACTCTAGAAATAATTGTCCGACACAATGGGCAGGGAGTGCTTGCAGGATTGTCTTTGGCCAGAGTCCGTAAGCAGGGCTCACAGAAGATGTGGTGGCAAGGGTAACACATGTAAGGGTTGAAATAAACATCCAGACATACTGCACAGATGTAGCTATCCTTTTCTTCTGCATATTCATTGTCATCATCTGTACTCATCTCATTATTCAAAGTCTGCAAAACATAAGAAAAAACAATTTTCTCAGTTCAGTATGAGATTGATTTCCTTGAGAGAGATTGACTTTACATTTTGTTTAAATGAATACAAATATTTATGAGAGGCATATAATATCTGTTTCTGTGACAGATTCAAAGTGACAGAAATGCTGCCTTCCAAAGTGAGAAGAAACTGAAAATATATATGAAAAACCCAGAAATCTAATTGTTTTTTTCCGTATTTTTACATAACGCTAAATACTAAAATATACCTAAACACATTGAGTATACTTGTATTTCTATCTAACCAGCACTAGTTAAGTAAGTGTTAGGTGTACCAGTCCTAGGATTACAGACTCCTCATCTACCCCACTTCTACCACAGCAAATAAGTTGATTGTCTATAATAAGCTTTAATGTGGGCATCTATGCATGACGAAAAGTGAGGGCTGAAGGATGTCATGCTTCATGCTCATACTGTGTGTTGAGCATTTTCTGTTATATACCTTGCATCTTCCTGAACCTCAAAGCCAAGAAAGAGCCAAAGCTTAGGTAATATCAGGAGGTAGGCATGGCAAAGAACTCAGGGTAATTATGGGATTAGCCTTGTGGCTAGGAAATATTATGAGCCCCTTGCCGCTCCCAAATGGAATAGGAGGAAAAAGGTAGTTAAGAAAGAGGCAGAGCAGAGCTTAGTAATAATACAAGGTCTGGCAGCAGAATTCCTGTTACTTAGCCTCACAATTTCTTCATCTGTGAAGCTGTTGTGAGGATGAATGAGGTAATCCACTTAAAGAGTTTAATACAGTGCCTGGCACATAGTAAATATTCAATAAAGGTTAGCCTCGGACATCCCCCTCCTCCCCACCCCCAAATCCCTTTCCCCCTTCTCTGCAGGCTCTGTAGTTTTTGTTAAAGCCTTGAGAACATTTTCCTCAAACCAGGAATGTACTTAATCCAGTGAGGCATAATGGGAGTCTACAGAGTCTATTTTTTTTCTCCCCACTTTGATGTTTATAAAAAATGGAGGTCAATAATTAATATTTGAGTGGGCCTTGGGTTTAATAAATATTTGTTTGTTACATGAAATGTAAAGCTACATAAATGAGTCAACACAACCTTGAGAACAGAAAAACCTTTGTTATGATTTGGTGTTTGTGTCTCTTGCAAAATTCATATCGAAACTTAAATTCCCCATGCAACAGTATTAAGAGGTAAGACTTTTACGAAGTGATTATGTCATGAGGGCAGAGACCTCATGAATGAGATTATGTAGAGCTAGGGCTGGAGTCTGGTTCTCACAGACCCCTCGAGCCCGTTCACAAACCCTTCACACATAGGTCTATGAGCTAGGTAACTGGCAAAAAGGTCCTTGGAGCCTTGGTTGAAGAAGGAATTGTCTTTATTCAGCACACACATGTCTGAGAGCTAAGCAGTACAAAGAGAAACTCAGAAACTCCAAAACTCAACTGCTACCTGCAAAGTCCAAAGAAAAACTGAAACTGAGCAGCTGCCAACAGAGTAAACATGCTCTATTTTTAGACACAAGCTGGCAAGCCAGCTTCAGAAACTAAAGAACACACAATAGCAATTAACTAGAAAGATACATGGGTGCACATGTGCACCAGCTCCACCCACACTTGTTTACAAAGAAATGTGGAGGGAGCCTGACTAAATTATCCTATTTTCCCCACAATCCACCCCTTCAGGGTCCCTCACCGTACAATCTACGTGTTAAAAATCTTCCATGATGTTCCTTTAGTGAGGATAAATGACCCTTTTATTTATACAACCCATTGTCTATTCGATATGGCTTAAGGCTTGTCCTGTAGTTCTGTCCTTTAGTCACACATGTCCGGTTAGTAGTCATCACTGGTGTGATTTTCCACGGGAATTTTGTAGTCATACTGATGTGAAGTTCAGTGTACATTCATAGATGATCACGCCAATGTATGTAAGTACCCAGTTGGCTCTGGTGCAGTGCCTGCAGCCAGAACACTATGGGCGAAAAGACAAAAGGGTTATTGGAACCAATAGGGGAAGTTCTTGCCCCTCTGGTTAGATACATGCCAGTTTCCTGGTTGCAGGAATAGGTATCTTACCTGGTTTATGATACCATACTTTATCTGCTAACACTGTGGGACCTATAGGTTCTACATGTAACAGTATAGGGGAACTCATAATTGGCCATACTGATAATACAAGTGTGCCTTTTAGAATAGAGCACTTACCTGTTCCAGGCCATATTACTTGAGGAGGCCAGGTACTTGTCACCGAAGGTGAAACTTGCAAGCCTTCCTCTTATCCTTTTCTCCAAGGCCCCATTAAGCTATACCAGCATATATGGGGGCTTTTATTCTCCAAGGCCATTCCCATTGTATTGTCTGTCCCTGTTGCAAACAGGTTGGGGCCAGTAAGAGAATATTTCCATTCTAACCATATCCTGGCTTCAAAAGCTCACCTTTAGTAGTGACTTGCAGTTGTATAGGTGCTGCACCCCTACGCAACAGAGCTTCCACTGGAGAGGGCTCGCCTTTGTGGGGTCTCTCATTTAGAATTCTGACTGTTGGCCATTACTGAGGTGACTACCCCTTCAGGGATGGGGGTTGGGTAGATAGCCTTAGTCCCTTTTTTAAAAGACCACTGTACCATTCAATCATTCCCGCTGCCTGGGGATGATATGGCACATGTAACTTCCACGGAATGGGCAACTGGGAGGCCCACCTCTGAACCCCATGTCCAGTAAAGTGGTTTCCATTATCACTCTCTATAACCACAGGCCAGCCACACATAGCAGTAAGGCTATTTAATGCCTTCACAGTGTTTACCTGGTCTGGGGTCTTACAAGGCCATACAAACAGACCAGTAGCCATATCAACAGCTGTGAAGATGTATCTGAAATTCTCTGACCTTGGCAATGGTCCCACAAGATCCACCTGCTACTGCGTCAAGGGCACTCTCACACGAGTTATCTGCCCATCGGGGGCACCTATCTGCTCATTGGGAGCACATCTGCCCATTAGGGCATTTTTTTCTTGGGTTAATGTGGCACCCGGCGAGGCACTGACCACCTGGCTTTTCAGCCAGCATGCTGCATTCTCTAATGTAGCCACCCAGCTACATCAGCTGCTGGAGCTCTCTCCAGCCACCTTACCTTAGCCAGTGCATCAACTTCATCATTGCCAATTCAACATGAGGCCTCCAGTCCTCGCCTGCTCCCAAAAGATGAGCACCTTGGCCTGCTCCCTAATCAGAATGGAACAGTTCATCTGCCTCCTCAAGAACAATAAAAAAAAATCCTTTAAATCCACTGAGCATCCCTTGCTACCTGTTTCTGGACGTCTGGTGAAATGCTGTTCAGAGTGCAATTGTTGCCACAAGGCAAACGGAACTGCATTTGGTTGCCAGTCAATTTTCTTTTTGTCAACCCCTACTGCAAGCAGGTCAAGCCACGTCTACTTACAGCTAGTCTTGCTTGGTGCTCTCGGGATAAAATCCTGAGTACTTCTTGGGAGTTTGGTCTTAGTCACCACCTTTCAGACACATTTTGCTTGTCTGCTATCCTCTACTTAACCCAAGCTGGCTATCATGGTCATTACCTCATGTATAGGACGACCAATGTATGGGGCCAGTATGACCATCAGTGACCCAAAGGACATTGATGGGGCATTCTGCAGCACTATGTCTCTCATGCTGCCTATAAAATTTTCATTGTCCAGGCCACGAGCGTTCACATTAAACATGGAGTGCCGCATCCCCAGCTCTCAAATTATTTGAACTAACTCAGCATACGTTTGCCACTTACTAACAATCTTGGGCAGTTCTCCAGCATTTGCCCACATGGTTCAGGCAGCTGCACTCACCCAGTCCATTAAGGAGTGATTACCTGGCCCTTGTGCATACCTGAGGCTATTCTGCAGCCACTGCCTCAGGGACGGGTGCCTGGTGACGGAGGCCAATTTTTCCATCTCATCACCAGAGCATATCACACTATCCAACCCTAGATCCCATAACCGCAACAGCCAAGCAGCAAGGGGCTCCCCCTGTTTCTGCTGAAACTGTCTCGCCAAGTCAACTAACTCAACCTGGGGATATGCAACATAGGTGGTAAGCTGGGTCATCTGTGGATTGCCCACTGGTTGCCCGCCTGGTCCCACAGGCTGCTAGTGCTTCATTTTCTGATGCACAACAGGCCATACCTGGGGACGCAGTGTCCCCCAACTCATCACTGGGTTCATCGTCTTCGCTGGTATGAGAAGCTGGAGTGGCCAGTTGCTGCATGTCGTCTTCCAGGACATTTATCTGTGTTTCCAACAACTCTCCTTTTTGCTTCATATCTTCCAGTTGCTGTACATCATCCTCCAGGACAATTGTCCAGGCTTCCAACAACTCTGCTTTCTTCTTCAGCTCTCAATCAGTTTGCAGCAGAGTGAGCAGCAGCCAGGCTCCGGTCAGCAGAAAAGTGGCAACTGAGCACCACATGCTCAAAGATAGCCACATTTCCTCCCCCTCCGAAGGGGCTTTCTGCTTCAGTGTCCGGTCTATGCTCCCTTGCATTACAGTGAGCAGGAACGAGATCCTTGTCAATAGGAAAGTGGCCACGGGGCCTAACATGTTCAAAAGTAGCCACATTTACTCTTCTCCAAGGGCTTCTTGGCTTCTGTACCCGCTCAGAATCCTGCTCTGACTATGCCAATTGTAGAGCTAGGGCTGGGGTCTTCTCACAGACCCCTTGAGCCCATTCACAAACCCATAGGTCTATGAGCTAGGTAACCAGCAAAAAGGTCCTTGGGGCCTTGGCTGAAGAAGGAATAGTATTTATTCAGCACACACATCTGAGAGCTAAGAAGTACAAAGAGAAACTCAGAAACTCCAAAACTCAACTGCTACTGGCAAAGTCCAAAGAAAAACTGAAACTGAGCAGCTGCCAGCAGAGTAAACATGCTCTATTTTTAGACGCAAGCTCTCTGCCAGCCAGCCTGCTTCACAAACTGAAGAACACACAATAGCAATTAACTAGAAAGATACACCCATGTGCACCAACTCCACCCACACAACTTGTTTACAAAGAAATGTCCAGTAAGCCTGACTAAATTATCCTATTTTCCCCACAGATTAGCAACCTTATATAAGAACTGGAGGGAACACTATTCATCCTTTTTGCTCTTCCACTCTTCTGTCATGTCTTGGAGTGTGTGTCCCCTCCAAGAAAGCAATGTTCAAAGCACCATCTTGGAAGCAGAGACTGGGCTCTCACCAGACACCAAACTGGCTGGAGCCTTGATCTTGGACTTTCTAGCCTCCAGCACTGTGAGAAACACATTTCCATTTTTATAAATTACCCAGTCTGTGGTATTTTTGTTATAGCAACACAAACAGACTAAGACACCTTCTACCACTGGATAAAACTGTTATTTAATTTATACAGATGACTTTGCTTCCCCTCTGCTATCCTCTTTCTGCTACCTGTTGGTATTTTCTCTTTTATAAAAGACAATTTGAGTTTTTAGCCCATTTATTTTTAATTGGGTTGTCTCATTTTTCATATAGATGTGTAAGCATTTTTAGTTAATCTAGTTGTTTGTTGTTACTGGTTAGATATTTTCTAAGTGTTTTTTTCCATTTCTCTTCTTCACTTTTTCACTCTTTACATGATGTCCTTTTATAAAATGAAATTCTTAATTATAAAGTGGTCTATTTAATCACATTTTTCCCTTATGGTTACTGCTCTTTGTGTCTTTCTTAAGAACTCTTACCTTTACCAAGATCATTAAAGTAGTATTATTTTACATTTCCTAATACTTCATAATCTTATAATATACATGAAGTGGATATTCATGTATGGTGTACCTTACAGGTAAATTTCATTTTTCTTCCTCACATAGTTAATTGGTCCAGCCCATTTGTTGCAAAGCCTTTCCTTTCCCTCACTGCTCTGAAGCGCCACTTTATCATTAATTGAGACCATATATGCATGGAACTTCTGGGACTTTTATTCTGTTCCATTAGTTTACTGTCTATTCCTATGCCATAATCATAATCTGTTGAAGCTTTATAATAAGCTTCAATATTTGGCAGAGGAAGTACTATCATATTATTTTTCTTCAAGAGTGTCTTGGCTTTTCTTGGCCTTTTCCATGACTACATAAAATTTAAAAATACCTTGTCACGTTCTTTCTTAAAAAGTTGAAATTTTTATTGGGACTGCATTGAACCTAAAGATAAGTATAGGAAGAGTTAGAAATCTTTACAATATAGAGTTGTTAAGTATATGAGTCTGGTTTATTTCTCCATTTATTAAAATTAAAAAAAAATTCATGGTACAAGTCTACTTATATCTGAGCCAATGTTTTCCTCTCTCTCTCTCTCTCTCTCTTTTTTACTACTTCACTCCCTTTTCTGAACAAGCTCATTCCTATTAGTATATATGACATCCATGCTGTAAAATCACATCAAAACAAAATGAATAAACATGTTAAAAAAAAAAACAAAAAACTTCTCCAGCTCATGTTACCTTCCTTTATTTCCTTTCACAGCAAAACTTCACAATAGACTTGACCATACTATATGTGACAATATTATATTTCTGCTTCCTCACCTCCTATACACTCTCCAACTCACTCTAACCTGACTTCTGTTCATAATACTCTGCTGAACCTGATCTTATCCAAGTCACTAACAGCCTTGAGTATAGCCAAATCCAGGGTACCTTCCTGACCTGTGTTCCTCAATCTCTCAGAAGCATTTCTTAAATAGACCAGGACCTTTTCTTCCCACATTTGTAGTGGCTTCTTTTTATATTTGGAATAAAATTAGACTCCTTATAATAATCTACAGAACGTTGAATGACTCAGCCTACTTTTTTTCCCCTATATTGAGCTATTCTTCATTCACTGGTTGCCTGTCAGCTCAACAAACACACCAAATACTTTCTTGCCTTAGGGTCTTGAGACTTAATGCTTTTCTCCTCCTAAAAAGCTCTTACTTCATGTGGCAGAATACAAAATAAATAAAATTCTTCCTATCTTTATATGTGCACCCTATGTATTTCATCAAGATGGAGAAGTTAGGGCCGGCCCGTGGCTCACTCGGGAGAGTGCGGTGCTAATAACACCAAGGCCCTGGGTTTGGATCCCACATAGGGATGGCCGGTTCGCTCACTGGCTGAGCGTGGTGCTGACAACACCAAGTCAAGGGTTAAGGTCCCCTTACCGGTCATCTTTAAAAAAAAAAAAAAAGATGGAGAAGTTAGGGCCGGCCCGTGGCTCACTCGGGAGAGTGCGGTGCTAATAACACCAAGGCCCTGGGTTTGGATCCCACATAGGGATGGCCGGTTCGCTCACTGGCTGAGCGTGGTGCTGACAACACCAAGTCAAGGGTTAAGATCCCCTTACCGGTCATCTTTAAAAAAAAAAAAAAAAAAGATGGAGAAGTTAGTTTTCCACCCTCTGAATTTAGGCTCTGCCATATGACTTGTTTCGGCCAATGGATCGTAAACAAACATGATGCAAGTAGAGGTTTAAAAAATGCTTGTGCCTTGAGATAGCCCTCCTTACTGTTCTTGGTAACCTTGAATCCACTACCATGTCAACAAGACTAGGCTAGCTTGCTGGATGATAAATGACACATGGTCCAGTTACCTCCATTGTGACTGCTGACAAGCCAACCACTAGATGTGAGTGGAACCAATGATTGTCAGCTGACTGCAAATGTACACATGAGCCCAGATGACACCATTAGGAGCAGAGACAAGCCATCACAGCTCAGCCCAGCCCAAATTGCCAACCCAGAAAACTGGGTGAATAAAGGTTTTTTTTTTTGTTTTTTTTTTTAAGTAATTATATTTCAGAATAATTTGCTACATAACAAAAGTTCATTGACTTTTGTGTTGATTCTCTGTCACTGCTACTTGTTTCCTTTATAGCTCTTATAATTTTTGTTTTATATGCCCATTTATATATGTGTCTCATATGTGTATGTATATGCTGAATAAATGAATAGATAGGTTGTTCTAAAGTTGATGCTACCACTCAGTATCCTGATTATGGTTGCTCTCATCTTCAAAATGTTCACAGGTTCAGACTGTACAATATCATATTGATTTATACCCTCTTGTGGGTACTTCTGTTAAGTTGTTCTTAAGTATTCTTGTGGACTTTTTGGATATTTCCAGTGAGGCAATAAGCATTCTGTGAAATTCCATGTACTATATACAAAGTTCAACACAGAAAAGATATGAAATAAATGCCCCTAACCAACAGAAAGCTTGTGGCTATGATTTACACAATGATGAAGAAAAATCTGCTGGAAAGGCAACAGTACCTTTTTGCTCATTATTGACATATGACTGTTCCCTCCTGAATTTAAGAGACATTTGAAAAACGAAAGCTATAATGGATAATTAGTACTGAATTGGGTGCCCCAGATAAAAATATCTTTGGACGTACAGGCTTACTTACCTAAATTTTATTTCATAGTGCCAGCTTATTCAGTTGCTATTAGAACCTCAAGACTGTGCCTTGAGATTTGAACTAATTAACCTTGAAGAAACCCATGGCATACAAAAGCTTAATTTGAAGAACCTCCTACAGAATTACAAATTGTGGCCCAAATATTTGTGCAGAATTTTATTTATATGAAATATTTTATACCTACATATACAACAAAAAATGACCAGACTTCACTAAAATGTACTTCAAAGAAACAAAGTATTTGCTATTTAAAAACACAACATCCAACACAGAACTGAAAGAAAAAACAAAGTACCCACAACAGAGACAAAGTTTGATATTAACTAGTAAAGATCTCATTTCACCAAAGAATACCTATAACACCTAGAAGGACTGGAAGTCCCATGGGCTACCAAGCCAGAAAGGGGTGAGGGCCGGGGGCCTCAGCTATGCCCCCCAACACCCACATCCAGCCTGAGGAGAGGGGGCTGTGGGCCTTGGCCATGACCCCCTGACACCTGCAGCCAGCCCAGCAATGACCACCAAGCCACCAAAGGAAGTGACCCGGGCTCTCCTGAGCAGGGATGGTGGGGAGCCAAAGGCCTCGGCCGTGCGTCACTGACACATGCAACAAGCCCAGAGATGACCACCAAGCTGCAGCAAGAAGGGCCCTGGATTCCTAAGCCGGGGTGGTGGTGGGGGGGCCAAAGGAAGTGACCCGGGCTCTCCTGAGCAGGGATGGTGGGGAGCCAAAGGCCTCGGCCGTGTGTCACTGACACATGCAACAAACCCAGAGATGACCACCAAGCTGCAGCAAGAAGGGCCCTGGATTCCTAAGCCGGGGTGGTGGTGCGGGGAAGGGTGAGGGCTTTTACCATTCCCCCCTGACATCTGCACCCAACCTGGCAAGACCAAGCCACCACTTGAAGCCCCCTGTCTCCCCTGTGGGAATGAGGGGGCAGCTGTGGCCTCAATGCTGTCCCTCCTCCTTTCTCCTTCTTTCATCACATTTCCTTCCCCTTTCCCCTCTCCCCTCCCTCCCAACTGCTCTGCAACATCACAGATTGTAAAAAAAAATTAATAAAATAAAAAAAACCCAACAATATTCTGAAAATATACAAAGATGAAAGTATGAGAATAGAATATAAGGTTGGAACTATTCATCTATTATTTGAGCTCCATGAATCAATACACAAAATAGAAATAACGCATACAAAGACCTCTTGGATCATTGTTTTAAGAGATTTAAAAGGCTTAAGAATTTTCATTAATCCAGTAAACTGCACATACCTGGTTTAAAAAAACAAAAACAAAAAATAGTGTACAAGGACAACAAATTACCTCAAGGGTGGAATTCCACTGGGGTTTTTTCCAAACTGGTTAGACATAGGGTTGTAAAGTAAATTTGCTGTTGGATAGATAGTTATATTTGTAAAAATCACACATTAATGGATCAATGTTAACCTAGAAGGAGGTTTTTCATGGATGTGCCTATAAACTCATCCTCATCTCCTCAATATTTTAGTTATCATAGGTGGGAACCCCAAAAATGCTTATAAGAAATATGGGGGAGGGGACAGGAAAGATAGCTGACTGGTTTAGAACAACCCAAATCCTTTCTGGAACAAGGTATGACATTAACAGATAATGTAAAAATATAAACTAGGCTAAACCAGATGGCAGAGTCAAGATTTAAAAAACAGTCTGAAATCAAGATGGAATTTTTCAGGGATAAATATAAATCCCTTATTTAAGACTCCAAAATCGACTTCACACATAGAAGTTGAATGAACCTAAGCCTAAAGCAATTCATGTAAAAAAGACCTGGGGATTATAACTGACTAGAAGCTCAATATGTAATATGTTTGCTTAAAAAGCAAAGGAAACTTGAACTGCAGTATAGTGTGGATTTACATGCCTACCACTGTATGGTGATGATATCATAATCAGTAGCACACAAGTTGTACTCCTTTGATGGAAGCAGACTTTGTAGCCACTTTAAGGGACACAGACAACTAGAGTTATCCACAGAAACATATTGAGGGCCAAGGCAATGAGTTCTGAAACTACGTCAGGTGAAGTATGGTTAAAAGACTGAGGATATGAGGTCAAAAATATTAAGAAGAGACAAGATAAGCATATTCAAGTATTTGTGTAAGAAAGATCATAAATTTCCTGTGTTGTTCTCATGAGTAGATCTAAAAATGAATGGATATTATAAGAAAACAGATTTTGAAAGCTTATAAAAGAAATTCCTACTTACAAACCAAACGGACATGACCATGGAACAACATGCTTATTCTTACAACAGTATATTCAGCCAGGAGCCAAACATTTTATCTTGTGTTCCCTACCAGATACTTTGGGACTTAGACGCAAGATGATGAAAGTTGTACATATTAACTCATTTTCTCAACACAAAAATCCTATGAAGTAGTTACTACTATTATCACCAGTTTTCTGATCAAAGGGAACTGATATATACAAATCTCACTTGCTCAAACTACCAGTATGAGGCTGGGGTTTCAATCCACAGTTTGTATCTAGAATAACATTATTCACAACAACATTCATAAGTGAATTAATGCACTTCAAATAGTTCCGGCAAATAATTGATGCTCAATAAATGTTATCTGATGATGATAATGATGTAGGTTAAAAAAAGAGAGGCACATTTAGATAGGACCTACAGAGAAGTTTGAAATAGCAAAGCATCATTATCATAACCAGCAAATGAATGTAATAGGTGCCCGGTTGCCTAACTGCTTCTGGCCCACAGAAATTATCTACAAAGTCAACTAGACACACTCAGTCTCTCAGGCTTCTTTTTAAAAAAATAATAAAGTGATAAATACTATAAAGCAAATAAGCTTTTAAAAAAAAAATCAAAAATTAGTATAAAATTTGATAGACTATGAGTATTTATTGGTAGTAAGGACGACAAAGCAGCAGTGACATTGAACTCATTTACAATTATGTGGCTAGTGTTATATTTGGCCTCATTGCTCTTACTGTTTTCAAGAAGCAACACTAGCACGGTGGTTAACAGCACAAATTCCAGAGCCAATCTGTCTGGGTTTTGCCACTAACGCCTGTATGATCTTATGTAAGTTACTTAATTCCCTGGGGTTGGACTGTACATATAGGCTTAGGATTCTCAAAATTGCTTACATATAGAATATTTTCCTATAGGGTGAAGAACATATTTTATTTCACTCATGAGATCTGCTTTCCCACACCTACCATCATTTTCTTTCTAGACTTTCCTTTTCTTCTGCTCCCAACTCCAAGACCCAGACATACCCTTGAGTTGACTTGGAAAGCAGTTCTCAAGGTGTTACCCAGGGGTAAATGTCACAGCCAGCTGTTCCTATGTAAGAAGGGCAGGAGCAAGAGTAGACCAGCTATTCAATAGGTAATCAAGTAATCAGTTATCATAATGTTCACACCTGTGGCTCTAAAACTTCACCACCTGTAAGAATCACCTAGAAAACTTGTTAATCCAGAGTTTCTGATTCAGTAGGTCTGGGGTGGGGCCTGAGAATTTTAATTTTTAACCAGGTGAGGCTGATGCTGCTGGTTCAAGGACAACACTCTGAGAACTAATGATTCATACCACTGCCCACATTCCTACTGACTAGTTCATTTTTTTTTTTTAAAAAAAGCAATGTCCAGACCATCTTAATAAAGTTCCTCGAAAGTCCCATTGTTCTAGATCTTACGGATCCTGTCAAAATTCTGTAAAAGTAAAGATTTATCTGTATATGTTTGTTTTGTTCTGATTATTGCTTTTTTTTGTTTGTTTTGGTAATAAAAGTCCCCAGGCATGTGGCCTAAGAGAGCGCTGACTTTAAATTCTGACGCCACTCTGCACTCATTCTTTAAAAGGAACGACTTCTTCCTTGGGCGCTGACTTTAAATTCTGACGCCACTCTGCACTCATTCTTTAAAAGGAACGACTTCTTCCTCAGGGATACTCTCCTCTGCTCAAATCATATACTGTGTTGCTCAAAGAGAACATAATTTACTTATGACCTCAACCAGCCCACATGAAGGGCGCGGGAAAGCTCTAGACTTCTGTGCAAAAGTGCTAGGTTCTAGTGCCAGTGGTGCCTGGGTCTCAGATTCATTTTTTTTTTTTACTTTTGCATATTTAAATAATAACTTCAAATTTATGTAAAAAGTAAAAAGCACAAAGAATAATACAAAGAACCCTAGGTTCATCAATTGTTAACATTTTGTCTTTCTCATATTCTTTCTTGTTCATATTCTTTCTCTTATATCTAGGTGACCTTTTTATAGGTACAGACTTTTCTAAGTACAGTTTTACATTTATTTTTAATTTTTTTTATTATTAGAATCCAACTTGAACACAGTGTATAATTTTTTTGATGTGTTGCTGTATCCTGATTGCTGTATTTTGTTGAGGATTTTTGCATCTATGCTCATCAAGGATATTGACCTGTAATTTTCTTTTTGTTTTGTTTTTAATTTATTTTTATTTTTTTTCTTAATCTTTATCTGGTTTTGGTATCAAGGTGATGTTTGCCTCATAGAACAAGTTTGGGAGAATGGCTTCTGTTTCAATTTTTTGGAATAGTTTGAAGAGAAGTGGTATTAATTTTCTTTAAAGGTTTGAAAGAATTTAGCTATAAAGCCATATGGTCTTGGGCTTTTCTTTGTTGGAAGATTGCTGATTACTGCTTCAATCTCATTGCTTGTTATTGGTCTGTTCAGGTTTTCCATTTCTTCTTGGTTAAGTCTTGGTAGTTTGTATGTGTCCAGAAATTTATCCATTTCCTCCTGTTTTTGTACATTTGGTTATAATAATCCCTAGTGATTCTTTGCTTTTCTGTGGTATTAGTCGTAATGTTTCCCTTTTCATTTCTGATTTTTTTATTTGGGTCTTCTCTCTCCTTTTTTTTTTTTTTTTGTTAACCAAGCTAATGGTTTGTCTATTTTATTTATCTTGTCAAAAAACCAACTTTTTGTTTCACTGATCTTTTGTACCATTTTTGTGGAGGGGTCTCTATTTCATTTAGTTCTGGTCTGAACTTAATTATTTCTTTCCATCTATAACTTTTAGGATTGGATTGTTGTTGCTTTTCAAATTCTTTGAGGTGTAGTGTTCGGCCATTTATTTGAAGTCTTTCCATTCTTTTGATGTTAGTGTTTATTGCAATAAACTCTCCACTTAACACTGCTTTTGCAGTATTCCAAAGGTTTTGGTATGATGTATCTTTATTTTTGTTAGTTTCAAGAAATTTTTTGATTTCCTGTTTAATTTCTTCTTGGACCCATAGGCCATTCAGGAGTTTTATGTTTAGTTTCCATGTACTTGAGTAGTTTCCAGAGTTTTGCTTGTTATTGATTTCCAGTTTTAATCCATTGCGGTCTGAAAAGATACTTGGAATGATTTCAGTTTTTTAAAATTTGCTAACTTGATCTGTGACCTAACATGTGGTCTATCATGGAGAACATTCCATCAGTTGATAAGAACCAGTTTTAATCCATTGTGGTCTGAAAAGATACTTGGAATGATTTCAGTTTTTTTAAATTTGCTAACTTGATCTGTGACCTAACATGTGGTCTATCATGGAAAACATTCCATCGGTTGATAAGAAGAATGTGTAGTCTGTAGTTGCTGGATGAAATGCTCTGTAGATGTCTGCCAGGTCCAATTGGTCTAAGGTGTAATTTAACTCCTGTGTTTTTCTGATGATTTGTTGCCTACAAGATCTGTCCAATGCTAAGACAGGGTATTTGGATCACTCACCATTATAATATTATGGTCGATTTTTTTAGGTCTAAGAGTGTTTACTTTACATATCTGGGTGTTCCAGTGTTGGGTGCATACATATTTATGATTATGTCTTTGAACTGGATAGATCCCTTTATCATTAAATAATGCCCTTCTTTGTCTCTTTCTATGGTTTTTGGTTTAAAATCTATTTTATCTAATATAAGAATAGCTAGCCCTGCTCATTTTTGTTTTCCATTTGCATGGTATATCATTTTCCATCCTTTTGCTTATAGTCTGTGTGTGTCTTTATAGGTGATCTGGGTCTCTAGAAGACAACATATAGTTGGGTCCAGCTTTTTAATCCAATCACTCAGTCTGTGTCTTTTGAATGGGGAGTTTAATTCATTTACATTTAGGGTTGTTATTGACAAGTACTGCTTTACTCCTGTCATTAAATTGCTTTTTGTTTAGATGTTTCAATATAATTTATTCCTTTCTTCCCTCTTTGTTTTTTATTTTCAATGTCTGATGGATTTTTGAGGAGACATGATTTAGCTTCTTTCTCTTTCTGTTTGCATTTTGGTTTTTTAATGGTGGGTTTTGTTTTTTCTTGTGAATCTGTGATAGTGATTATTGTTTTTTAGGTTCCAAATGCAGGACTCCTTTGTGAATTTCTTGTAATGGTTGGTTGTGAACTCCCATAACTTCTGTTTGTCTGGAAAATGCACTATTTCTCCCTTATTTCTGAAGGATAACTTTGCTGGGTATAGAATTCTTGGCTGGCATTTTTTTCCCTATTAGTATTTTAAATACATCATCCCATTTTTTTTTTCCTTTTTGTCTTTTTCCGTGTCCGGCAACGGATCGCAACCCTCAGTGTCGCCCCCATACCGGACCGGGACCGGCAACGGGATCGCAACCCTCGGTGTTGCTCCCGCGCCTCGCTCAGCCAGTGAGCGGGAACCGGTCTGTATGTGGGATCCGAACCCTTGGTGGGAGCGCCGCCACGCTTCCCAAGCAGCGCACTATAGCAGTGCGCCACCGGGCCGGCCCCACATCATCCCATTTTCTTCACCTGTAAGGTTATAGTTGAAATACCTGCTGTTAGTGTGATGGGGGTTCCATTATAGTTGACTTTACGCTTTTCTCTTGCTGCTTTTAGAATTCTCTCTTTGTCTTTGAGCTTTGCCAGTTTGACCATAATGTGTTTTGGAGAGGATCTTTTTGGACTGAATCTGTTCGGGGATCTTGGGTCTTCCTGGATGTGAAGGTCTGCATCTCTCCCTATACCTGGGAGGTTTTCTGTTATTATTTCCTTGAATAGGTTTTCAATGCCTTTTCATTTCTTGTTCCCTTCTGGAATACCCATGATACAGATGTTTGTGTGCTTGAGGTTGTCTGCTAGCTCTCTTTGATTTTCAATTTTTAAATTACTTTTCCCCCTTTTTAGATCTGCCAATGTCATTTCAAAAAGACCATCCTCAAGCTTGAAATTCTTTCTTCTTGCTCTAGCCTGTTACTCAAGCTTTCTGGTTTTATTTTATTTTATTTCATTGAGTGAATCCTTCAGTTCTAAGAGTCCTGTTACATACTTTTTAAAAGTATTAAGCTCTGTTAATTTCCTCCTTCATATCCTGGATATTTTTTGTCTCATTGTGTCCTCTAATTGATTTTTATATAACATCTTTGAGTTTTCTTAAGATCAGTGCTCAGAATCCTTTTCAGACTTTGAAGGGTTTCCATCTCTATGAGGTCTGGAAACTTGAGAATTACCACATTCCTTTGGTTGTGTCATATCTTGTTTATTTGTAGTCCTAGTATTTTTTCATTGATGTTTGGTCATCTGGTACAGCCCTTATTTCTTCTATTACTCTGGAGTGGGCTATGAGGGGAAAGACATCCTCTTCTATTTGCTTTATTTGTAGGCTCTCCTGGTGACTTCTCTTGTATCAGTGCAGTTGACTGTGAGGTGGGCTGCCTTGGCTCTTGCTCAGATGGTGGGTGGGCATCTCTTGGGCTTAGGTGTGGGCTGGCAGCACCAGTGGTGCGCAGGACTGGCACTCACCTGGGCTCCTGCTCTGGCCTAAGTACAGCTTTAGATTTACAGAAAACTTGTGCAGAAAGTACAGAGAATTTCCGTATATTCCCCCACCCCTGCCCCAACAGTTTTGCCTATTATTAACATCTTGCATTAGTGTGGTACATTTGTTACAACTGATGAATCACTATTGACACATTATTAGTAACTGAGGTCCATAGCTTAAATTAGGGCTCACTCTTTGTACTGTATAATTCTGCGGGTTTTGAAAAATGCATAGTGTCATGTATCCATAATTATAATTCAATACAGAATAGTTTCACTATCCTAAAATTCTTCTGTGCTGTACTTATTCATCCCTCTCATCTTCTTCTGCAAGCCCAGTCAACAAGGAATCATCTCAGTACCTGTATAGTTTTCCTTTTACAGAATGTCATAGAATTAGAATCATATAATATGTAGCCTTTTCATACTGGCTTCTTTCACTTAGCAATATACATTTAAGGTACCCTCCTATATAAGTAATCTTGAAATTACTCTAGATTTCTCATGAGAACTGCTCTCAATTCTGTGTCAATTTTTCTCTTGGAACGTTAAAAAAAAAAAAATTAGTCCACTTCATTTTACCTTCTAAAAATTCCCAAAAGAGTCTGGTCCACTGATAGTATTCTGTTTTGTTTTCCAGCAGTGTGATTTATTTATTCTTTTAAAAAATATACCTTATTCTGTAATTCTACTTTCTTTAAAACTATCACCTAAAAAGAAATAGAAGTACTGGAAAAATTGTTTCCAAGGATGTTGTGAGTATGATTAAAATAAGTTAACATTTGGAGCAAATTCTATTTTATATATAGGTATACATGTATATGTATGTGTGTGTTTGTGTATATATTGTATTTCAGTGTAAAATCAATAAACTTAATGTTCTCTTGTAATATAGAAATATACAACAGAAATAAAAGATAGGCATTCAAATTGCTTTCTCCACCAACAATACATATATATTTCAAATTTTCAAGATTGTTTTTTTTTGTATCTAACTCTTTTACTTTTTTTTTTTTTTCCTTTTTGTCTTTCTTCATGACCGGCAACGGATCGCAACCCTAAGTGTCGCGTCCGTACCGGACCGGGACCGGCAACGGGATCGCAACCCTCGGTGTTGCGCCCGCACCTCGCTCAGCCAGTGAGCGGCCGGTCTGTATGTGGGATCCGAACCCTCGGCGGGAGCGCTGCAGTGCTCCCAAGCGGCACACTGTAGCAGTGCACCACTGGGCCGGCCCTAACTCTTTTACTTTCTATCAGTTGTTAAGATTCAAAGATTAAAGATATATTAGGTTAAGAATTAAATCTGTTGGATTTGGAAATTTTTATTCCTAATTTAATAGTTAGATATAGAAGTGACCATGCATATAGCTTAGGTCACCTATTTGTTGCAACTTAAAAGATACAGGGACAATTTCACAAAAAATCACTATTCTCAACCCTAACATAATATGTTCTCAATAAATTATGTATAGATGAATAAATATTGCTCATGCCATACATTGTCCTTTCTAATTAGGCCTCTTTTTTTATAATACAAACACTTCCAGAAGAGGCACCTCATTGCCTGTCTATAGTATCTTTGTATGAGCTTATTAAATCATATTCCTCTGGAACAAAATAAAAAGATAGGGTATTTGTGGCAGAGAAATGTTTAATGAGAGAACAGAGTTTTTTAGGACAATGATTCTCAAAATGTGATCCATAGATCCCAGGGAGCAACAAGACCCTTTCATGGAATCCAGAAGGACAAAAGTATTGTCATAATAACACTAAGATGTTATTTGTCCTTTTCACTGTGTTGACAATTGTCGTGACTCTGCAAAAGTAACAGTGAGTTAAGAGTGATGTCAGTAGGAGTTTGCAAAAGTGTCGAAAGCCGTGGTGGGCAGGAGAAAGGATCACTTCAAACAGCCCTAGCCCCAGTCTTCACTTCTAGGAAAAAAGATCACTTCAAAATGCTCCATCCTATTTCCCAAGCCAGCATAGCTACTCATGAAGTTCCCCTGTACCCACACAGGAGAAAGAGGCCACAACCAGTGGGAGGAAAGGATCACATCAGAACATTCCATCTCCTACCCCCAAGGCCAGCACAGCACCATAGGAGAAGGCCACTGAACTAATGTCTCAGAGGTGAGAGGAGAGAGTAAGAGATGGGTATCTGATTTGCCCAGTGGTTTTTTAGTTTTCACAGGGGACTAATCCAGTGCCTGCCCCACAGGAAACATGTGGAAGGCTGGGGTGGGTGTGCTAATCCACCAAGAGTGCATTAAGGTGCAGTGTGACAACTGATCTGTGTCCCGAGCAGCACAAGTGCCACACAGTGAGGACTGGCCAATGTAATAATGCTCTGCGGGGGGG